>NC_084471.1:58558397-58861427 GCF_027409185.1 Cynocephalus volans | reverse complement strand
CTCCATTTTGATTCTGAAAACTTATATTGTTAAAAATCATTAGCTTTAGTTTCCTCTGAAGAATTAAAGAAATTAGAAGAATTTTGGCATGGGAACCAAAAGATGTCATCCATGATCTGCCATTCTTCAGCCACATGAACTTTTTTAAGATTTTAACCTTCTTGAAACTTGATTTACATATTCACAAAATGAGAATAAAATTAAAAGCCCAGTATGCTCTTTAGAGTTAGAGGATAGAACAGATAATGTATTTCAGTGTACTTTTATAAATTACAATATGTTATATAAACCTGAATTATTATTTGTTATTCACTCATATTGGCATATCCATTTTGGCTCCCAATGGGGAAACAAGTTGGCAACACATAGGTAATGAAGAGTAGACTATTCAACAAGATGTATTTAGGCAGTAGAAAATCATAATAATTTTCTTTTTTGTACCATTGCAATTATACTGATTTCAACCCCACATGTTTTATTTTACAAGCACATATACCAACAGGTTTTGTCGTTGTTGTTGTTTGTAGTTTCTATCAGTAAATACACAAATATAGATGGAAAAAGCAAAAATACCTTGTATGTGTAAGTGCTGTGCTATGTGCACCCTGATGTCCATAAAGGCAGGGTTAATATTAATAAACTGAGCCCTGACTTCAAAAAAAGCTTTTAACACAATAGAAGAGACAACAGCCATGTACACATATACTGCTTATATAACCATAGGATATAGAGGTTAAACATGCAGTCAGAAAGATATGGATTCATGTCTTAGCTCTGGTAAAGACTGCCTCTTTAACTTTGGGCAGTACATTTTATATTTTTGAGCTTCAAGTATATTTTTAATATAGCACTCACTGCTCCCCAACTTTTTCTTATTCCTTATTCAAAATTCAAAAATTGACATATTAATATGATAGAATAGATAGCTTGGATAAGAGACACTATAATATTATTTATCAAGTGTTGAGAAGCTTTTGAGATCCTATATGAGTTTATAGCACTTTTGAAGAAAATAAAGTAAAATATGGAGGATAAGGCTCTAAGCATAAGTTCCTGTTTCTTCTATAGTAAATAAAAGCATCTTTTAAAGAACAAATAAATTCTAACTGCTATCAATGTAAAACCTAAATAGTTTGATCAAATCAAATATAGTACAAATCTACCAATCCAAATTTCTTTAGCTTTCCTTTTGTTCTCTTGTCTAAGCAATGGAACTAAGTTTCCCCTTTTATAGCACCTACACAAAATCTAGTCATATCATCTGCTTTAGGCTTTTTAAAGCATCATTAAGTAGAAAGCTGAAATAAGAACTACTTAATGTTACTCTAACCCTGATGCTTGAATCTTTTAAAAAGTGACAGCACTAAAAGAACTGGTTAGACTGGACCATTTGAACTTGTCAACAACAAAGACAATTTAAAAATGTTATGAAAGTAATGGCCTATATGAAATCATTTTAAAGTGGCTCAACTCTATTTCATTCCTTATAAGCAATTCACAGCATGCCAATTGTTTTCTGTTTAAAATTGTTTTATATCAAGCTAACAGAAAATCTTGATTTGGAATAATCAAGGTTATCAATCAAATCTAATTCATGGTTCTAGGAACTATAAAATTTCTTTTTGTTCCCCACTCTCAACATATGATTGAAGACTTAGCTTTTGTAAATATTACTTTTCTCTTTTTTCTCTTCTTTGTCCATCAACGTATTACCTGAAATTAAAAGTTTCAGGCTTACAGGATTTTTTTGAAATAGTCTCCAAAATATTTCAAATGAGATAAATATTTTGTGAAGCAAGGGGAATAACTTATGTAAACAAGGAAAAGGAAGAAGAATTTCAGAAAAAAGACAAAAAAGTATGTTTCTTTTTACTTTGTTTTTTAAAAATCCTAATGAAAAAATTTTATTATCTGATATAACAACTCAAAAAAGTATTTCAAGTACTATTTTAAAAAATATTTTATTCTCAGCATGTTCTTTCTCTCACCCATGTTTGTAAGGATCTGATGGTATAATTGAGGCAAAGACTAGTGAATATATAATTAATGCTAGAGAGTCTTCTGGTACAGATGTTTGCGTATTCACATTTTGATATCAACCCTATTCTTTAAACAAAAATCACCAAGTAATAATAATGACCATATAAGAGTAAAGGTATAAGAAAGATGGCAGACAAAAAAAGAAACATTGCCATCATGATAGAGATGTTACCATCATCATACCCTCACTGAAATCCAAAAGTCCTCAATAATGAATTTCACCAAGGCAAATTAAACCCTGAACAAGAAATAATTTATGAGCTATTTTGGAAAATTTAATTAATTATTACTATTGAAAAATAAAATTCATGCTTTGTAGTAGATAAAATTAAATCTCTAACAATAGCAAGTACAATTTTTATGAATAGTTAGTGGAACAAGGCTTATATTTGTCAGGAAGAGAATAAAAATAATAAATTTAGACTTTATTAGAGAATTATTATATTTCAAATGTAATAAAACATTTAACTATAGTGTATTGCTTCCATACCATAACAATATTGAAAGGAGAATGTATGAAAGTTTTAAAAAATTATCAAAATATAGTAAAAAAAGAAATGAAGCAAAGAAAAATATTTTCATCAGAAAACACAAAATATGATTAAAGGAATAAATGAAAATTTATCAGAAAAAATAAATATAAAGGGCTTAGATTTGCTTATAAAAATAACCTCCAAATACATTTAAAAAAACAAATGAAACAACCAAATAAGAAAAAGAAACAGAAACAAATGTAGATAAGTGCTTCTAACAAAGAAACACATAAAGCCATATTGAAAAATTGAAAATAATGAGGTGACAAAACTATCAAGGCAAAAAGTATTAGTCTAAAGAAGCTAGAATAGCAAAAATAGTATTGAATTAAATAGATTCCAAGAAAAGCAGCACTAATAAGAATAATGAGAAACCATAAACAACCATGAAGAGAGAGCTTAGAACAGATGATATACTTTATGTGTTTCAATAAACATCAAAAGTAGTTCTTGGATTATTGAGACATAGTTCACTCTCCAAGGATCAGATAGGTAATAAGTAGAATGTTGTTTGGTGAACGCTTGGTGAAGACTTGAGTGTGGGTAGAGAAAGCATAAGAGACTTAGGCATCTTAAAGCACAGTTACAGCATCTACTACAAGTAGTGGAAATTGGGAGGGAAGGAATGCCAAAGAATCGGGGAGGGAGACTGTATAGACAAAGGAGTTAGTTAGGCTAAATTTTTCTTTTATTTCTGAGAAAATGAGGAAAAATTGAGGATATTTAGATAGAAAGAACAGCATAGTTGAGTTTGTACTTTAGAGAGAATTATCTGATTACAGAGTAAAGAATAGGAACTAGAGGGCACTAACAAAAAAGGCTGGGTTATGCAGTATTCCCTGTAAGAGATGAAGATGACGTGGATTAATCAAATGATCCTGGGTTTTCCATTTGAAAATAAAAGTTCAGGGAAACATAATCCCAATTTCTCATGGCAATGATGATAGAAAGCTTGTACTTATTCGTAATCTCAAGAGTTCTAAGTTCTTGTGACTTGAATTTATATGAAAGTATAATTGCCACCTTGCTTCCTAAGAAAGCATTTTCTCATATATAGAGCTGCTTGACACAATTCTTTTTGAGAAGACTACATGTGTCTATAATATATTGGCATATTATGCTCAAAATAAATAAATTCTTAATTTAATCTCAGCATTTTCAGGAAATTGACTCATCTCTTAAAGTGCATTTGAGTTCCAAGGAGTCTTACATATCTGGGTAGCAGCTTGGTGAGGAGTGAAAATTGGGGTGGGATGTATCTCTTATTGTATCTGACAATGTATAATTTTTTCCCTTTTGGTTTTCTATGGCCACTATGACACAAATATTGGCATTCAATTCTTCTTGCATATGCTGAAGTGATCTAAGGCTTGACATATTTTCCAGGTGACAGGTCCTACATCCTGATGTTTTCTTGTACTGACCCCAGGCTTCATAAGGTACAGCAGTCATCTCTCAACCACTTTCATAATGAAATTGGGGTTTCATAGATATTTGGCTGTTCTTCCTGTACTGGAGCAGCAAGGCATCCTTCAGGATCATTCTCTGACCTTTTCCCTCAAGTATTGCTGCTCTACCATTCCCATGATTTGTTGGATACGAACCTTCTCTATTGTATTATTATTCTTTGAGCTACACTCCAGGAAGTCAGATACAGACTCCTCTACTGTACTGAGATCACCCAAAATTCCGGAGTTCCTACCACCATCTCACTGGGGTAAGGCTAGCGAAAGGGCGTAGGTTAGGAGGGTGTTCTGTTGCTCTTCTTGTCCAATTAATTTCCCTCCTTTCTGCTGGTTGACTGTGTCTTTCTTAGAACAAGAAAACTTTTACATCATAGGGCAATTCTATTAGATGCATTATTTGTCAAATAAAATTTATACTAGGACTTCAGGACTACTTTATCTGCTATAATTCAAGTAATTTTAAAATTTTCTATTGTTTCTTACCTACAATGTGGTAATTAAATGTTCTCTTTAAAAAAAAATGAAAAAGAAAAAGAATGTTATACTCTAAAAGGAAGACTGAAAATAAAAATCCGTTATTAAAATTTTAAGATATTATTCCCCTACAATTCTAACAATGATACTTATTTGGGTCTATGTCGAGGGATATATTCTTATGAGGGAGTTTCCACCCTCAAAGAACTAAATCCAGTTATCTGCTCTGAATTATTTTTTCCCCAGTGGAGAATTATTTATTCAAAATAGTACATTACTGTGTGGCTAATTGCCAGTAAGAACCCCTTACTTGCATAACCACACAAAACAGGGAACATATTAATATCATCAAAGAGAAACAAAGCTGGACACTAGTAAAAGTGGCAAAGACAGATTTTAATCAGTAATATACTACAGCAATAGGGAAAAGATTTTGGCATGAACTGAACTCAACTTCTACTTGTATAGAGGTGACAGCTTTTTAAATGAGTGATCAGAGAGGGGGTGACATGGGGTTCAGTAGAGTCGGGGAAACAAAAAATTACAAAAAGCAAGATGGGAGAGTTGGTCCACATGAAACCCATCTGGATGTTTCAGCTGGTGTTCACTGAAGTTAGGCTGTTACCCTACAGCAAAAACTGGGAGATAGGAGATCTATCTTCTGGTGTTGGATGGAACAAACAGTAAATTCTTCTGTCAGTCTTGAGTCTAATCAAGTAGGCACTTTAAGTGGAGTTACTGTCATTCTGGGAATGTAGCGTCGAGGTGTTAGAAACCATGCTAGTATATTTTAAAATTAGGAAGTGTGATGGCTTGCCTCCAGATTTGTTCTTACTCAAGATTGCCTTGGCTATCCAGGGTCTTTTGTGGTTCCATATAAATTTCAGGGTTTTTTCCACCCTATTTCTATAAAAAATGCCTTTAGGATTTTTATAAGGATAGCACTGAATCTATAAATCATTTTGGGTAGTATGAACATTTAAACACATTAATTCTTCCAATTTATGATCACAGGATGTCATTCCATTTATTTTGTTTGCTTTAAGTTCTTTTATCAGTGTTTTATAGTTTTCAGTGTACAAGTATTCCACTTCTTTGGTTGAGTTTATTCCTAAGTATTTTATTCTTTTTGATGCTATTGTAGGGGGGATTAGCTTTTTTTATTTTCCAGATAGTTTCTTATTAGTGCATAGAAACACAACTGATTTTTACATGTTAGTTTTGCATCCTGCAACTTGGTTGAATTTATTAGTTGTAGCTTTTTTTTTTTTTGGCAGAGTCTTCAGGGTTTTTACATATAAGATCGTGTTATCTGCAAATAGAGACAATTTTATTTTTTTCTTTCTGATTTGAATGCTTTCTATTGCTTTTTCTTGCCTAATTGCTGTGGCTAGGAACTCCAGAACTATACTGAATAGAAGTGGTAGCAGTGGGCATGTCCTTAATCTTAGAGGAAAAACTTTCAGTATTTCACCATTGAGTATTATGTTAGCTGTGGGCTTATTATATATGGCACTGGCATAAAGACAGACACATAGACAAAAGGAACAGAATAGAGAGCACAGAAATAAACACACACATACATATGTGGCCAACTGAACTTCAAGAAGTGTGCCAAGAACTCATAATGGGTAAAAGATAATCTCTTCAACAAATGGTATTTGGGAAAACGGGATATCCACATGCCAAAGAATGGAATTTGGACCCTTATCTTACCATACACAAAGTCAACTCAAAATGGATTAAAGACTTAAATCTAAAACCTAAAACTGTAAATGCCTTGAAGAAAACATAGGGGAAACCTTTATATTGCTCTTGGAAATGATTCTTTTGAATATGACACCAAAAGCACAGGCAACAAAAACAAAAGTAGAGGCTACATGTGACAAGTGAGACTACATGAAATTAAAAACTTCTGCATAGCAAAGAAAATAATTAGTAGAATTGATTAGAGAAGCTAACCTATGGAATGATAGAAACTTTTAAAAATTGTCTATCAAAAAGGGGTTAATATCCAAAATATATAGGAATATTTTACAACTCAATGGCAAAAACAAAAAAACAAACAACAACAACAAAAAAAGCCAAATACCTGGTTAAAAAATGGGCAAAAGACTTGAATACACATTTCTACAAAGAAGTTATACAAATGGCCACCAGGCATATGAAATGTTGCTCAGCATCACTGGATTAGTCCTTTTTTGTGTTGCTATAACAGAGTACCTGAGACTGGATAATTTGTAAAGAACAGAAGATTATTTGGCTTATGATCCTGGGACAGCTGCATCTGGCACAGGCCTCAGGCTGCTTCTACACAAGGTGAAAAATGGCAGGCCAGCTCATGAGTACAAGCAAATCACATGAAGAGAGGAAGCAAGCACAAGGCGGGGGGGGGGGGGGGGGGGGGGAGGGGCCAGGGTCCTTTAAACAACCAGCTCCCAGGGGAAGTTACAGAGCAAGAACTCACTCAGTATCTGCCTCAGAGCAAAATCACAATGAGATATTACTTCATACCTGTTAGAATGGCTATCATCAAAAAAAAAGAAAAAAAAGTAAGTGTTTGAAAGGAGGTGGAGAAATTGGAACCCTTATATAGGGTTAGGAATGCAGAATGGTACAGCCACTATAAAATCAGTATTAAGGTTCTCCCAAAATTAAAAACATAACTACTATATGATCCAACAATTCCGCTCTCAGATATGTCTCTAAAATTTTGAAATCAGTATGTCAAAGAAATATCTGCACTTCAAAGTTTATTGCAGCTTTTGTTCACAATAGCCGAGGTATAGAGACACCCAAATATCCTTTGACAGATGAATAGATTAAAAAAAAAGTTGTGGTGTATGAATACAATGGAATACCATTCAGCCTTTAAAAAGCAGGTACTGGGGATTGATTGACTTGTGTCCCCAAAGTTCATATATTAGAAGCTTAATTCCCACTCTTACTATTGAGGGTGGGAAATCCTATCATGGTGATTGAAAGGTGGGTTCTTGAGGAGATGATTAGATTGCAGGGCCATGCTGTAGTGAATGGATTAATAATAGTGGTCAGAGGCATGGTTTGGAGGGCTTCAAAAGGAAAGTGAATGAGGAGGTTAATTTTTCTCTCTCTGCTCCTCCATCCTCACCATGTGAGACCCCTGCATTGATGTAAACCACCACCAAGACCTTCATCAAACGTTTTCCCTGGACTTTAGACTTCTCAGCCTCTGAAACTGTAAGCAATAAATTTTATTTTCTTTATAAATCACCCAGCTTAGTGTATTTTGTTATAAGAAACAGAAATGAACTAATACAGAAGATAAATCCTACCGTTTGCAACAAAATGGACAAGCCCAGAAGACATCATGTTAAGTGAAATAAGCCAGTCACAGAAGGACAGATACTACACAATCCCATTTATATGAGGTATCTAAAATAGTCCAACTCATAGAAGCAGAGAGTAGAATAGTGGTTCCCATATGCTAGGGGGAGGAGGAAAGGGAATTGTTTTCTCAATGGCCATGCAGTTTCAGTTATGCAAGACAGATAAGTTCTAAAGATCTGCTGTACAGCACAATATCTATAGTTAACAATACAGTACTGTGCACTTTAAAATATTTTACGAGGATAGATATCATGTTAAGTGTTCTTACTACAAAAGAAAACAAAAACAAAAACCATAATAGAACACAAGAAAAAATTTTGGAAGTTATGAATATGTTTAATACCTTGATTGTGGTGATAGTATCATGGGTGTGTACCTATGTCCAAATTCATCAAAATGTAAATATCAAACGTGCAATTTTTTTACATCAGTAATATCTAAAAAAAGCTTTTAAAAAACTATATTCTGTTTTGTTCAAGTCTTAATTGTTGAGGTCTAGTTGAGAAGCAGGCTTAGAGGAGCCTCACTAAAGTTTGGTCAAGGAGAGAATCCTTGTTACTATTAGAGCCAAGTATCCCCTCTGTTAAAAGAGATTTTTGGAGTTTGAGTGATGACATGTGAGCAAATATTTTTCGGTAAACCAAAGTATTCATGACATAGAATCTGAAAGTCTTTGTGGGCTGCTTCTTCTTACACCTCTGCTTATGTCAGGAAATGGATTCTTGCACCTGGGCTCTTCTAGGACTGGAAAAGCCTCACCGGCCCCTTTCTGCTTCTTGTGTTTTCTCAAGCTTACCAGAATTTCTACATTCCTGGCAGGAATTTTCTTACTATAAAATTTTTGGGTTTACTACAAACAAAGTAGAAAGAAGGAGGCTTCAGCTTCCAATTTCCCCAGCAGTTATCTTAATCCTTACCAGTGCAAGCAGTGTTATTTCTAGCTTGGCTCTGGAGTCATGACTCTGCTGATATACAAGAGGTCTTCAAAAATATTCACGAAAAATTTGTATTATCTTTTAATTCTATTTTGCCATGGGCTTTTTTCAAGTGTCTACATATATACCAGTTTGTTCTGTCATGTCCTGGGTGACCTGTGCTTGATTTGCCCTTAGTTCTCAGAGAAAAGATTCCATTATTTGAGATAGTCAGATTTTAAGATGAATCTCCTCAGCTACTCTAATATGTGCTCTGTATCTCTACCTTCTGCTTATCACCCAGTACCTACCCTTTCAAATTTACTCTCATAATTGTCCAGGGGTATTTTCAAAATCAACAATGGTTTCTGAGACTTTGTCTTTTCTCTGCACAACTGCTGCCTTAACATAACTTGACTTTGTAATACTGGTCCAGCATGACTTGGCACAGATATATACTGCATGTTTATTGTTAGCATCATGGATACATGCCACACATAATGGGAGTATATTTCACAAATATAACAGTCCTTACAATTCAGCTGTGTAACAACTAACAGCACAAGCAAACTGAAATTTCTTTTTTCTAAAACTTAATTTTTAGCTTTTGAATATATGTTCTTTCTGCCTGATAACAGAAAACTAATAATCTAGCTATTTCTATGAACACACAGCCAAATTAATTTAAATATTATTTCAGGTTTAGCTAATAAAGTGGAAAAAAATAATTATAATTATTCAGAAATTATTTTTTTCCAGTAAGTGCCATTAATATCTGAATTATGAAAAACTTACATATCAGGAAGTTTTACATTCAGTAACTTATTTAATATTTATCATCTCTGGTGAGTTAAGTATTACTCCCATCTTAGAAATAAATTGAAACTTAGAGAAGTGAACTATGCTGCTTATGCTCACCCATTGAATCAGCTATAAAAAGTCTTTCAGCTCTACTGGATGCCCATTTTTCCTTCAGATGCTAGTTATTACAATTTAAATAAGATACATTTGGTCCTTCTGCTTCTGGAAAGTAGGAGGATTTTAGTTTTATGGGTCAGGAAATTTGAATTCTAGAGTCTTAAGCAAGTTGCCTCATTGACCTGTATTTCAATTCCTGTTTTAGAAGAAAAGTGAGCAGAACAAAATAATATTTAAATGGACTTCCAGCATTCTAAGATTCTGTCTACTTTAGCAAAATAAAACCATCAGTAAATAAGATAAAAATGGGAGGACATTTTATTCTTTATATTTTCATCTAACAGCATCTGTAAATTGGATTTTGAGGAAGATGAACAGAAACGAAAGGATAACTTTTAACAAGAGATAAAAAAAAACCCTGCCAATGACATATGTATACATATATATTGCTTCATTCTGTGAATAGAGGAAAACTGGGAGTTTAATGGGAAAGAGTAAGAAAGAAACCAAATGAGTTTCTTTATTGTTTCAAAACCAGGGAAAAAGAAGAGAGTCACATAAAGCACATAAGTATGTCTGTTGGTAGAGCGAGTTTTCAATTCTTTAATTTCAAAAGAGGAAATGCATAGACTTCACACTACAAAGGCTTTAAATTTGTTTACAACAGAAGGAAGGGCAGAGAAGAAATGGAGGAAAATATCAGGAATGGTGATCATGGGACAATAACAGGCAGAAATCACCAAGCTTAAGAAAAACAGGCAATTGATACAGGCAATAATCAGTATTTTAAGAAAATGTTGGAGGCATCAATTTGCAAAAATACCATATATGATGAATAAAGAAGGACTTGACAAATATAATTCTTAAAAGATATATCTTTAATGATAAAAATGTAACTGTAAAAATGAATGACTGTGCAAAATACCATGTACAATATGGTTCCACATTTTAAATTTTCAGACGATATTTATTACTAAGTCATAAGATTATTTTCTTACAGTTGTTTGTTTCACGCTATTAATGACTCAAAGAAAAACAAACCTCCAACAAAGAAAGTGCTACCCAATTTTCGTGATTATATACAAGCCATAGTTTATTAAAAGTTTTTAGAGCCTCTTGATTTTGTTCTGTCAGGGGTGTGAACAGGACAATCACAATAGGAGAAGTATGAAACTATTTTCTCAGTAAAAAATAGAATATCCAAGATATTGAGATACAGAATTTGTTAGCAAAATTTGATACATATTTGTTCCCATATGCATTCAGTCGTGTACAATATTTCCCGATGAAGACTTACCATAAAAGCCCAAAGCACACAATATTTATGATGCCAAAATATATATTGTTAAAACATGTAATGCAAAGACTCTCTGATTTTGTTCCCAACAACTTGGGACAGCAGTCCCTAAAGAGCGGTCGACAGATGAGGGTAATGTTATCTGAGTCAAAGAAAATCCTTTGTGGCTAGCATGGCACTATTTCAGATTTCAAGTTTTTCTCCATATCCATGAAAAATGTACAAATATATATATACATTAAGCAGTTTTATTTTCACCGAAAATAAATAAATTTACCTTTTCAGAGATACTAACAGTAGAAATATAAATCCTCAGTTTTCAAAGGTCTTCCCCAGATAGGTGAAAATATAAGAGCGCATTTTGGAGAAAATGCACTGAGAGGACATAGTCTTTAAAATTGTTTTCAAATAGTATTTTGCAGAGCCTTAGGATGCCCCAGAGATGCCTGCAGGGTCAGCACATAGAAAGAAGTAACAGAGGAGCAGTAAGACAATTTCTTTTGGAAAGCTTTCTAACATACGAAAATTCCAGAGAAAGTCCCTCCCTGTGCTTCAGGTGAGGAGAACACAAGGAGGTTAAAGGGACCTTGATTCTGATGTTTATTTCTGAGGCCTTTTAATTTTCAAAGCACTCAGCATGCTAACATGCCATACTTCGGGGATTAGTTTTCTGTGCCCCAACACCTTTTTTGAACTACTAAGGCTCCAATTCAATGTTAAATGGAGGTGGAGATACAGGCTATCCTTGCTAGATCTTGATTGTGAGGGGAATGTTTTTTTAAAAAAAAATATTCATCCATAAAGTATGCTAGTCCTATGTTTTTTTGTAGATACCCTTTATTGAATTGAGGACATTCTCTTATTTGTAATTTGCTGTAAACTTTTGAAACCGGTGACTTTTCAGAAAATTTAAATTCTTTCTACTCTCTTTGCTTTTAGCTTTGTTAGTAAAATTTTATTTACAGACTGTTCCTATAAAACTGTTGATTCCTGCGCAACTGGAAGAGTTAAGATTATAAGACCTTTCTTCCTGTTATCAGAAGATAACATCTCTGATGCAAAAGTCGTAAGTTGTTTGGAGCAGTAAGTATTCTTAACCAACTCTCATCTTTGACCAAAACAACTATGCTTTAAATGTTTATATATCAAGTACTGCTAAAGATTTTATCGCTAAAAGCTTTCAATACCAAAAGTTTGAAAATCACTTAACTAGACCAATTTTTCACTTTTTCCAATATTTTATTATAAAAAACTTTAAACATAAAGAAGTACTGAAAGAATTTTGCAGTGAATGTTCATAACCTAGATTCTACAACTAAAATTTTACTACACATGCTTTGCTTATATCTATCCCTCCTTTTATTGATCCATCAAGACATGTTTTTAAAATTATTTTATATCAATTAACACATGTTGACTATACCTATTAATGGGGTAGAGAGGTACATTTCAATACATGTGTGCAAGCAGGGTAATTATCTTAAGATCCCTTCCCTAGATATCTCATCCAATAACCAGGAAAGATCAACCCCCTGGAAGGACTGGAAAATCTGGGAGGGCATCGTAGCTGGACAAACCTTCTCACAAGTAATATCTGCCTCTCAGTCTCAGCCTCTACTAATCATTTTCTGTCCCTCAAAGGAATTGTCCGCATTCGCCACCTTCTCTCTCCTCTATGAAAATTGGTATACAAGCTTCTGTACCCCACTGGAAATCTTAGAAATTACTCTTCTGTGATTACCCATACATTACTCACTCGCATGTTAAAATAATAAACTTCGTTAGGCCTTTTCTAAATATTAATCTGTTTATCAGTTGATTTTTCATAAAGCTTTCAGGGGGTTGAAAGGGAAGGTTTTCTTTAGCCCCTACAAAGGCAACTAAAAAAATAAAATGTAAAAAGATCTTAAAGAAAGTAGTAAAACAGCCTCTTTTTACAGGTGACATGATTGCTTAAACAGAAAATCCTGAGGATTGTGCGAAACAAATGCTAGAACTAATAGGGATGAGTAGACAAATAGATATGTGATAAACAGTACAGAAAAATGTTAATTGTAGAATCTAGGTGGAAGATATATGTTTGTTCACCATAAAGCCCTTTCAATTTTTCTGTAGGCTTGAATTTTTTATAAGACGATGGTAAAGAATGGTACACTGAAGTTTTGTGCATTATACTGTACGTAAATTCTATTTCAAAAGAAAAAAAAACACAAACCTGTAACAACAGCAAACTCTTGGTAAAGATACACTCTGAAAGGATTAAGAGAGAACTATTCTCATGTTACAACCTATTTTTGAAGTAAAAAACCCATGAAGTTAAAACTAAGTGAAAAGTTAGTTTATGGACACAAAATTATAGCTAGATAGGAAAAATACATTCTAGTGGTGTACAGTAGTGGTGGTGTACAACTAGGCATCTATAATTAGCAGTAATTCTGTTCTCAAATGGTTAGAAGAGAGGAGCCTAAATGTTCTTATCACAAAGAAATGATATTTTTGCAGTGATGAATATACTTATAATTCTTATGTATTGCTAATATAAATTTGCTAGTATTTTTTTAAGAATCTTTTTGCCTATGTCCCTGAGGAACACTGGTCTAAAATTCATTTTTTTGGTAATATCTTATCAAGTTTTGGTATCAATACATTCACGTGCCACTTAAGCACATTTTGGTTAACAGCAGACCACATGTACAGCAGTGGTTCCGTCAAATTATAATACCATATTTTTACTGTTCCTTTTTTATGTTCAGATATGTTTAGAGACACAAATATTTACCATTTTGTTATAATTGCTCACAGTATTCAGCACAGCGTAGGAGCAAAGAGAATTTCCTTCTCCTCGCCTTATACCTGCCCTCCCAGAAATTATTTATAAAAGGAAGGCAAAAAATAGATGGACAAAATAATGGAAAGCTATGATAATTGTCATGGAGTAAACACATAGAGAATGAAAATATAAGGAATACATGTAATGGTTGGACAACATCTTTTTGAAAACATAGCATGTAATTGGAGACCCAAAAGAAGAGAGTTGAGAGTGAGGGAGAAAGCTTTGCCAGTAAAAGAACAGGAATATGCAAAGACTGCAGCAGAAAGTGTTTGATATGTTTCAGCAATAAAGATAAGTGAGGACTGACTGAACAACGAAGAGGGTGGCATCAGCTAAGACAAAGAAAGAACGTCAAAGGCCATGGTAATTGTTTCTTCAAGCTTTTACTCAAGAATATACATCATATTCTAAGTAGTATTGGGGAGTTGTAATACCAGAGTGATCCAAGTTATGCTTAAAAGGAGAATATTTCTTTTTGTGTAGAGAATTAATTATTTCATTTATTCACTTAGATATTTGCAGAGGGTACATTATATGATAAGCAATACAGTAGTCATGAACAAAACAGACAAGAGCTCTCATAGAACTTACATTCTAATCTGGTAGGGGTGACACAAGTAATATAATTTCACATGACAATAAATGCTATAAAGAAAATGATTGTGACAATGAGAGAGAAGGAATGAGTACTAAATTTAATTGATGGTAGTAGGAAGTTTTACTGAGATTAAGTGTTTTATCCAAGACCTCAATATCAAAAAGGAACCAGGTGTGAAAATATCAAGAGAAAGAGCATCCAAGGTAAAGGAGAAGGCAAACACAAATGACAAGGCAGAAACAAGCTGGATGTGCTGTAGAAACACCTAGTTATGAATTCCACGTGCCTACTGTGACCAAAGGAAATCTAAACGTATGTTTATATAGCCTCAACCTGGAAATAACCCAGCACTACAATAAATATTATATTATAAAATAATGAAAAAGACTATCACAAACAACCATGTTAAGAGTGCAAATGAAACAAATCAGATCTGTAGTTAAAACCTGAAAAAATACTTAGAAACACAAAAGATGATCATATTATTATTACTATTATCATTATTAGTAGTAGGATCATTATAATCATCATCATTTTTAATCCTCTTCACTGATAGATTTAAAACTTATTAATATTTAAATAAATTTAATTAAATTTTCTAAGTTAACCAAATGTATTAACAAAGGCAATTGGTCTAGTACAACTGTCATCCTAGCTGTTTCCTATGCTCCATGGTTGGTTTGGTTCTACCAGTGCTATCAAACCGAACTTTTTGTGTTGATGGGAATGGTCTGCATCTGTGCTGTCTGGTGTGATAGCCAGTAGTCACATGCGGCTATGGAGAACTAAAATTTAGTTAGCATGACTAAGGTTTGGAACTTTTAATTTTAATAAATTTTAATTAAATTGTCACATGTAAGTTGGTTAATTTTGGAAGCCATTAATACATGGTGACACTGTGGAAGTCCTATTTTCCTATCTCAACATTGCATATGATGTTTTGAGACATGAAGTAGCTTCATTTCTTTTGTGTTTTACCTGTTAATCTCAGCATCTTGAAACATCAGTCCTCAAACTTGCCATAACCTAAGAGAAAATCTTGAAATACTACAGGCATTTATTATCAAACAAAGCACACGGCAAATAAAATATCTTTACAACAATTTCAAATTATCTAAATGTTATTATGATACTTTGATGATGGAGTAAAGGAACTATCAAAAGAAAAAAAAACAGATCACAGATACTTGTCATAAATGCAGAAATTCTGAGATTGACAATGGTGCATATCACACAACTCCTAAATACAGTGCAAAATGGGAAGAACTAAGACTTCTGTAATAATGGAAAATATGAGTACTTTGATTTATTTTCCTTGCATTCTAGCTCTATCTTCAAGACTAAGTAGTTTATAATATTTTAATATTTGTATATCACGTTTTCAGAAGATTGACATACAAATAACTTTCAGATACTGCTGTCATGCCTGCAAGCATGGATTACATCCAAAAGAAAATTTTTTGCTTATTGAAATATAATTTATTGTATATATCTGTGAGGTACAGTGTTGAATATCCATACCTGCGTGAAATATGTGATGCTCAAATTAGGATAATTAGTATATTCAACATTACACAATGTAATCATTTTTATAGCCCCTCACCAGTTTCTCGCTAACTCCCATCCCCCTCTTCCCACCTCTGATGGGCTCTATTCTGTTCTCTACTTTTGAAAGTTTAATGAACTATTGAAATTAAGGTATCTTTATTTTTTTACTTACTTGTTTTATTTTTTTAGCTCCCACTTATAAGTGAGGATATGTGGTATTTCTATTTCTGTGCCAGGCTTATTCACTTAACCAATTTTCTTTAAGTTCATCCATGTTTCTGCAAAGGGCAGAATTTCATTCTTTTTTATGGCTGAGTAGCATTCTATTGTGTATATATATACCATGTTTTCCTTATCCAGTCACCTGATGATGGACATTTAGGCTTGTTCCAATTCTTGGCTATTGTAAATAGAGCTGCAATAGACATGGGAGTGCAGATATCCCTTCAACATGATGATTTCTATGCCTTTGTGTACATATCCAGCAGTGGGATTGCTGGATCACATGGCAGTTCTATCTGTAGTCGTTTGAGGAAACTCTGTACTGTTTTCCATAATCACTGCACTAATTTCCAATCCCATGAATGGTGTAGGAGTATTCCCCTTTCTCTGTATCCTCACCAGCATTTGTTCTTCTCTGTCTTTTTGACAATGGCCAGTCTCACTGGGGTGAGATGATATCTCAACATGGTTTTGATTTGATTTGCATTTTCATGATGTTTTACTGATGCTGAGCTTTTTTTTCAAGTGTATGTTGGCCATTTGTATACCTTTCTTTGAGAAATGGCTAGGTCGCTCCTTTTCCCATTTTTTAATCAGGTTATTTTTTAATGTTAAGTTATTTGAGTTCCTTCTGGATATTAATCCCTTGTCAGATGCATAGTTTGCAAATATTTTTTCACATTCTGTATGTTGTCTTTTCACTATTGTTTCTTTTGCTGCACAAAAGCTTTTTAGTTTGATATACTCCTATTTGTTTATTTTTCTTTTTGTTGCCTGTGCTTTGGGGGTCATATTTATAAAGTCTTTGCTCAGTCCTTCTTCCTGAAGTGATTCACATGCTTTCTTTTAAGAGTTTTAAAGTTTCAGATCATATATTTAAGTCTTTAATCCATTTTGAGTTGATTTTGGTATATGGTGAGAGATACAAATCTAGTTTCATTCTTCTACATATGAATGGCCAGTTTTCCCAGCACCATTTTTTGAAGAGGAAGTCTTTTCCTCAATGTTCTCGGGGTCTTTGTCAAAAATCAGTAGGCTGTAAATATGTGGGTTGATTTCTGGGTTCTCTGTTCTGTTCCATTGGCCCAAGTGTCTATTTTTATGCCAATTCCATGTTGTTTTGGTTACTGTAGCTTTCTACTATAATGTGAAGTCAGGTAGTGTAATGTCTCTGGCTTTCTTTGTTCTTTTTTTGGTCAGGACTGTTTTGGCTATTCTAGGTCTTTTGTTGTTCCATAGGAATGTTTGTATTGTTTTTTTCTATCTCTGTAAAGAATGTCATTGGTTTTGATGGAGATTGAATTGAATCTGTAGATTGCTTTTAGTAGTACGGACATATTCACAATGTTAATTCTTCCAATCCAAGAGCATGGAATATCTTTCCATCTTTTTTGTGTTCACTTTAATTTCTTTCAGAGTGATTTGTAGTTCTTCTTGTAGACATCTTTAACCTCCTTGGTTAAATTTACTGGTAGGTATTTTATTGTTTTGGTGACTATTATAAATGGGATTTATTTCTTTTTTCTGCTAATTTGTTATTGGACTATAAATATGCTACTGAGTTTTGCATTTTGATTTTGGACCCTGCAACTTTACTGAAGACTTTTATCGGCTCTAAGTGTTTTTTTGTAGAGTGTTAGGTTTTTCTATACATAGGATCATGTCATCTGCCTACAAGGACAGTTTGACTTCATCTTTTCCAATCATGATGCCCTTTATTTCTTTCTTTGTCTAGTTGCTCTGGCTAGTACTTTCAATACTGTGTTAAAGAGAAGTGGTAAGAGTGAGTATTCTTGTCTTGGTCCTGTTCAGGATGATATTGAGGTCGCTTTGTCATATATTCCTTTTATTGTGTTGAGAGACTTTCCTTCTATACCTAATTTGTTGAGAGTCTTTATCATGAAGGGATGTGGAATTTTCTCAAATGCTTTTTCTCTGTCTATTGAGATAATCATATGGTTTTTGTCCTTGATTTTGTTGATGTGGTGTATCGCATTTATTGACTTACATATGTTGGACCATCCTTGCATCCCTGGGATGAATCCCACTTGATGATGGCGAATAATTTTTTTGACATGTTGTTGTATACTGTTTGCTAATATTTTCCTGAGGATTTTTGCATGTATGTTCATCAGAGATATTGGCCTGTCACTTTGTTTTTTGTGGTTGTATTTTGTCTAGTTTTGGTATCAGGGTGATGCTGGCCTCATAGAATGAGTTTGGGAGAATGGCCTTTGCTTCAATTTTTTGGAACGGATTGAAGGTTAGTATTATTAATTCCACTATAAAAGTTTGGTAGAATTCAGCAATAAAGCCATCCAGTCCTTGGCTTTTATTTGTTGAGAAAGTTCTGATTACTGCTTCAGTCTCATTGCTTGTTATTGGTTTGTTGAGGTTTTTTATGTCTTTTTGGTTCAGTCTTGGTAGTTTGTATGTGTCCATAAATTTATCCATTTCCTAGATTTTCAAATCTTTTGCTGTTTAGTTGTTTATAATAGTCTCTAATGATTCTTTGTATTTCTGTGGTATTGGCTGTAATGTCTCCTTTTTATTCCTGATTTTTGTTATTTGTGCCTTTTCTCTTCTTTTTTTAGTTAGCCTAGATAATGGTTTGTCTATTTTGTTTATCTTCTTAAAAAACCAACTTTTTTTCATTGATATTTTACATCATTTTGGAGTCTCTATTTCATCTACTTCTACTGTGATCTTAATTATTTCTTTCTATCTACTAATTTTGGAATTGGATTGTTCTTGTTTTTCTAGATCTTTATGGTGTAGATAGTGTTAGGCTTTTTATTTGAAATCTTTCTATTTTGATGAAAGTGTTTATTCCAATTAACCTTCCTCTTAGTACTGCTTTTACTGTATCCCAGAGGTTTTAGTATGATGTGTCCTTATTTTCATTAGTTTCAAGAAATATTTTGATTCTTGTTTGATTTCTTCTTGGGCACATAGGTCATTCAGGAACATGTTAATTTGATGTATTTGTATAGTTTCTGGAGTTTGCTTGTTATTATTGATTTCTAGTTTTAATCTGTTGTGGTTGGAAAAGACACTTGAAATTATTTCAGTTTTTAAAAATTTGTTGTGACTTGATTTGTGACCTAATGTGTTGTATCCTTGAGAATGTTTCATATGCTAATGAGAAGAATGCATATTATGTGCTTGTTGGATAAAATATTCTGTAGATAACTGCCAAGTCCAGTTGGTCTAAAGTGTAGTTTAAATCCTATGTTTCTCTGTTGTTTTGCTGCCTAGATGGAATCTGTCCAAAGTTGAGAGAGGGATGTTCAATTCCCCAACTATTATCATATTGAAATCTATCTCTTTCTTTAAACTTTTAGAGTGTTTGTTTTGCATATCTGGGTGCTCTGGTATTGTGTGCATATGTATTTATGATTGTTATGTCTTCTTGATGGATAGATTCTTCATTATATAATGCCTTTTTTTGTCCCTTTTTGTGGTTTCTGCTTTAAAGGCTATTTTATCCAATATAAGAATAGCTACTCCTACTTGTTTTGGGTTTCCATTGCATGCTTATATCTTTTTCCATCCCTTCACTATTAGTCTGTGTGTCATTACAGGTTAGGTGAGTCTCTCATAGGGAGCATATAGTTGGGTCTAGCTTTTTAATCCAATCAGTTTGTGTCTTTTGAGTGGGGAATTTAATCTATTTACATTTAAGATTATTATTGAAAGGTATTGTCTTACTCCTGATATTTTATCAATCTTCATTCACGTTTTAAATCTTTTTTTACTTTCTTTCTTTTTTTATTATTTGTCTTCAGTGTTTGACCATATTTTTTTCAGATGGTAAGATATAGTTTCTTTCTCTCTCTCTCTTTTTTGTATTTTTGTTCTACCAGTGGATTTTTTTTTTTCTTATGTATTCATTGTAGTGATTATCATTATTTTTTAATTCCAGATTCAGGACTCCCTTGAGGATTTCTTGTAGTGCTGGTTGTGTCGTAGTGAATGCCTGGAGTTTTGTCTGTCTGGAAAATACACTATTTCTCTTGCATTTCTGAAGGATTCTTGGCTGGCAGTTTATTGTTGTTGATGTTGTTGTTTTAAGTATTTTGAATATATTATCTCATCCTCTTCTGGCCTGTAGGTTTCTGTTGAGAAGTCTGCTGTAAGGCTGATGGAAACTCCCTTACAGTTGACTTGATGCTTTTCTCTTAATGTTTTTAAGTTCTCTCTTTGTCTTTGAGCTTTGCCAGTTTGACTATAACATGTCTCAGAGAGGACATTTTTGGATTGAATCTGTCTGTTTGGGGAATCTTTGAACCTCCAGGATCTGAGGTATGTGTCTTTTCCTATACCAGGGAAGTATTTCATTATTATTTTGTTGAATAGGTTTTCAAAGCCTTTTCCTTTCTTCCCTTCAACCAGAACATCCTTCTTCCAGAATACCTATGATTCAGGTATTTGTGCATTTAAGGCTGTCTAGTATCTTTCCTAGATTTTCTTCATTTAAAAAAAATTTTTTTTGGTCTACCTGGGTTGTTTAAAAAAAAAAAATCTTCAACATCAGAAATTCTTTCTTCTGCTTGCTCTAACGGGCTGCTTAAGCTCTCAGTCATGTTTGGGGTTTTTTTTTGTTTCATTTTGTTTTTTTGAATTAATCCTTTAGTTCCAGGAATTCTGCTGCATTCTTTTTTTAAGGTATTAATCTCTTTGGAAATTTCCTCTTTCATATCCTGGATATGTTTTCTCATTTCATTGTGTTGTCTAACTGAGTCTTCCCATATTTTATTGAGATTCCTTAAGATTTTCCTCAGAATTCCTTTTCAGTCATTTCAAGGGTTTCCTGTTATATAAGAGCTCGTGCTTGAGAATTATCGTATTCCTTTGGTGCTACCATTTTTTTCTTGTTTTGTTTTTTTGTTTGTTTGTTGGTATTTCTGGTAGCTCTACATTGATGTCAGGTTATCTGAAATCAATGATGCGTCTTCAACATTGATGATTCTTCTATTGCTTTGGAATGGGCTTTGAGGAGAGACACTTTCTCCTATAAATATGTTTTATATCAACCGTTGAGTAGGGTGTTTTAGTATTTTTTCTGTGTAGACACAGTAGTTTAGTCTTTGTGTGGGTACTTCAGCCATATTCAGTGTTGTAGTTGCATGTGAGTGCCTCTGTGGCCAAGGCACTGGGACACTTAGTGATTCCTTGCTGAGGTTAATGACACAGTGTTGGTTCATTGAGGATGTAGGTGAGCTCTTGAGTTCTCAGGAGAAGCACCTGTGTGCCATATCACTCTTTGTCTGGAGTGGGTGTCTCTGTGGGGGTTTGTTGGAAACCCAGCTAGTGTCCCATGAACCTGATGGGTACACTGGGGTATACTGTAGCTCCTCAGTTTGAATGGGTGACCCTGAGCAGTGTTTCTCTTTCCTTTTTCTTACATGTAGAGGCTGCTACTAGGTCCTTGCTTCCCCTAGTTTGAGGATGGGTTGCTGGTGATTGGAACTTTTCTTTCTTATTCTATTTGAGCATCCTGGGTTTCCACACTCTTGGGGAGATCTGCAGTATCTGGACCAAGGCAGTTATTTTGGCTGCACACATACCTCCCACTCCCAGGTGTCCTACTGCATGGGGAAGTGCAATTCTCCTTGTGGGTTGGGCCATTAGGTCTGGGTCTGTGCTCACTCACCTCTTTTCCCAGGCTCTGCTGGTGACTCTCCTTGTGTTAATGCATTCAAGTGATCAGCAGGCCACCTGCACAGTGGCTATGGCTTCTGCTGTGGTGGTGAGCCTCCCTTGTGGCAACAGTGGTTGTCGTGGTGGCTGTGTGGCCACCACCCATACTGCTGCAGAAGTGTCTGCAGCTGTGGTGGAGGCTGCCCACAGCTCTCGCTGAGGTCCCCATGCATGCTCCTGCTTTCTCAAAAGAAAATTTTCTAGTCAACAGCAACACAATGAGAAATGAGATAAACTCAAGTTGACTTCTAACCTTGCAGGTGCTAAACCTTGATGATAATCAAATCATCTGGGAACTTGTTATAAAACAAGTCTTTGTGACACACTTTAGACCAAGTAAATCAGATTCAGTCCATAATATCAATAATGATAACAATAATAAATATAGAAAATTGGCAAAATAGGCATGATAATATCTGTTGAGGAAACTATTTTTAAGATATTTTCTTAATCTAACAGATTATGTTCTTGGTTACACTGTGAAAAATAAATGTGTGATAAAGGTGAAGATGCAATTCTAACTTTCTTTTCTTTTTTTTTTTTTTTATGGACCAGTAAGGGGATCACAACCCTCGGCTTGGTGTCGTCCACACCATGCTCAGCCAGTGAGCGCATCGGCCATCCCTATATAGGATCCAAACCCGCAGCCTTGGCGCTCCCAGTGCTGCACTCTCCCAAGTAAGCCACAGGTTCGGCCCAATTCTAACTTTCCAATACTGATTATTTCACTCATATTTACCAATGCTGGATTATTTGGAAAGAGAATCGTGATATTAAAGGTAATGACTGCCCCAGATATTATGCTTTGGTTTCTTCTTTACAAAGTGTAGTGATACCATATCACAGTATCAGTGTTGCTTTGAGTTACCATTGCCTGCAATTAACCAAAAGCACAAAAATAAGATTTGATTTTGTTTTTTACTGAGTAAATGAAACTATACATTTAGCCCAAACTATATCCAGAAATATTAAAAATCATATTCATATATTTAAAGAAGTAACATAAAAATCTCATTTCTTTATGGGCTGGCCCATGGCTCACTCGGGAGAGTGTGGTGCTGACAACACCAAGTCAAGGGTTAAGATCCCCTTACCAGTCACCTAAAAAAAAAAAACTTATTCCTTTATTATTTCAAAATTTTTACACAAAATATTTGGCAATGCATAAAAAAGCTTGAGACAGAATGATACAAAATATACATTTTATTACATATGCTAATGATAATATATTCAAAATTTTTCTAATTTTTTTCCATGCAAATTTCTGGTCACAAAGTATTTATTTGAGAAGTCCCTGTTAACTTAAAAAATTATCACTACCTTAGAGCTCCTGTGGGTTGGGCATGCTCAGTACAGAGGGGTTATATAACCCTGGTAGCTGGCATGCTCAGCAAAGTGGAGTTTATCCTCTGAATGACCTTCCACTAGAAGAGAGTACAGAATATTCTTGAATATGCCTGGTGCATGTGATAGGATTCGACCAATGAATATGTTCCAGGAAAAGACCAACTGAGATCTGCAAGACTATGTTACTTAACTGGGAACCACCCTGTTAATTGAATATTCATTAGATAGAAGAACTATAAAAACTGAACCCCAGCAAAAGGCATGGCTGCTGCTCAGTCTCCTAGAGCCAGCCTGCACTCTGCCCATGGAGTGTGTATTTTTTTTCATTTTGTATCAAACTTACATTCAGCAAGTTGTTGCTCACTTTCCTGGGGCCAACCCACACTTCACTGGCTGAGGTGTGTATGCTTTACTTTGTTTCAGACTTACTTTGAGCAAGCAGCTGCTCAGGAGCCTTGAGCCAGACTACTCTGTACTGAATTTTAAGTATGTATTTCTTGCTTTTGTTTTAAACTTGGTGTGGGTCTTGCTCAGTCTTGAGCTAGGTCGCACTCTGTCTGTGAAATCTGTACCTCTTATTCACTATATTAAACCTGTTCTCACTCTCTGCTGTGACTCTGCTCTTGAATTCTTTCCTGTGGCAGAGTCAAGAACCTGGTAAGAGGATAGGGTGGGTTGAGGCTGATTATGGGGACCCCCAGACTCTGCCTCCAAAATAACTTTCACTTTGAGTGTTCTAACAGAAAACACACACTGCCAAAAGCAATTGGTGCACAATGGTACCGATCAAACAAAAAAACTAAAGACAGCAAAAGCTGAATCAAGAAGCAGTATCCCTGAGGATTGGGAATCCCAGTATGGGGTAAGTAGGGAACTACAAAAAGAACTTAAATCACTGGGATAGCAAATATGCACACTGTACACAAAAATGAATTCATGACAGGGCTAAAGACAGCAGGACTGCTGAAGCTGTGTATTGGAACATCACCATACACTCACTGGTTTCTGTGGCAAATTTATGGAGAAAATTTTCTTCCCTTCCCCTAAGTAGATGAGACGTAAAGAACATTTTAAAAAGTTAATTTTGGAGGAGTCTGGCAATGAGAAAGTGCAATTTTATCAACTAACTGGAAACAATATGAATATATCTTTGAATACATACAAATACATTATACCTCTTGAAATGGTAGAAAGTGGAATAATTTTAGAGAGGTCCCTTTGAGATTTAGCAATCTGCAAGTGAACTTATTATTCCATAACTAAGAAAAGAATGCAATATTCTCAACTACACAAGAATGGTCCATAGGAAACAATGTAGAAATAGAAATATGTATGTGTTTGGACATAAATGTGCGTGTGCAAGTTCATTTTTTTAAAGTTCTGTGTTTCCATACTATTTGGTACATATTTTGTTAATCAAAACATGAAGTGTACATTTAAGCAACTATTTTTTTTTCTATCTTTCCAAGTGTAAATAGGACTGATTCTAAAATATTTTAATTCTGGATCATTCAGAATTAAAATAAGGCCTTGCTACTTCAGATAAATAGTATTTAATACCAATAGACAAATATTCAACTACGTTAGGCAGTTTTTGGACAATAACAGAAAAAAATATATATATATATTTCTTACCTTCATGTAGAGGACTTCCTGCTTACAAAGACTGTAATTGTGTGTGTGTGCGTGTGTGTAATAAGCCTAAGAAAAACTTCTTCAGATTGAAAAGAGTTTATTTAAACTCTAACTGACACAGCTGACATAGTACAAAATTTTAAGTATTTATTGAATTATATAAATTACACACATCAATTTAAATATGTTATTTTTCTTTTTTGATAGCTAAACACTTCTGGAAATTATGGTGAAATATAACAAGGGATGATAGGCTACAAAAAATAGTCAATAAACTACTGATGTCAAAAAGTAAGAAAAAAATGTTCATATAGACAGCCCATCAATTTCACACCTAAAGAAATGACAAGTAGAAAATATACAGATCTGGATGATTTCAACTTCTCATCGAGTTACTACATCCTCCTCCATTTTCCTAAGGGTATTTTAGTTTCTCTTACCACATCTCATCAAATAATGGTGCTACTGTTTTTGTGCTTCACAGAATTTGTGCCCATAGGAAGTTTAATAAAGGAATCATTCTGAATTGAGTCCTATCAAAACATTTTATTCCAGAGGGCCAATATGATAGTCTTCTATTATCATTCATCAGAGAGTAATTTCATGTCTCTGTAAACTCTCTACCTTCTTGCTTGAATGCCATCCATGCCTGGATTTCCATGGGAATCATAAGGGGCTCCTTTTTTACTCCACCTAAATATAAATTGTGTTAATTCTATTGTAGCATTTCTTGCAGTGCATTAAAATATCAACTTGCAGGGGTTTTGAATCAAGATTGTGGAATAGACAGTCCCAGCATCACTCTTTTCCAAAGTTAACAAATTTACAACTGTTAAAAAGCAAAGACTGCCAAGGCAGGGACACTAGAGCTCAGGGGAAGAGGAAGAGAGACCTATGAAGTTCATAAAGGCAGGAGAAGCCGCAGTGGGAGAAAGAAGGGACCACTCCAACTGTTTGAGTCCCAGACATTTAAAGGCCAGCTCTGGTGAGAACACAGAGCAGGAGCTGGCAAAAACCACAGCTGTGCCCTTTGTGTGAAGTTGCTTGGAGACTGCAGGGCAGAAGAGGGCCCTGGTGGCCCCCAGGCCACAAGACCACTAACAGGGTTTCTGTGGACCCACACAGGAGTGAGGGACCACAGACAACTGAGAAAAGGAACCACTCAGATGCCGGTCAATCTTGCAAGGGACCAGTGCACAGCCCATCCCATGGGAAGTGTTTGGAGTACAGGCAGTGGGGGATATGGTCCCACCAGGGGAACACTGGGGTATAGCCTGGACAGCTGATCTGCCTCCAATCAACACAGGCCTACTCAGTGGAGAGTGGTCAGGAATATAGAACTGCAGGGGGTGCAGTTTGCTGAAAAGACTCAGGACCAGACCAGAGTTTCCACATAACCCAGGTGTATCAGACATCACAAGACCTAGAAGTGCTTAAAAGGTCAACAATTAAAACCTGAGCTGCACAAAAAGCCTTCCCCAAAGAGTCATCAGCAAAGCAACAATTTAGCTCAACCACAGGGCTCAAATGCTGGTTCCCACAGGAAGGTACCCCATTTTAGAAGTAAGCAAAGAACAACCAATTTGTTCCAGTGCAGTTTAAGTGGTGGGAACAGTGAATAATCCAACACAGAACTGAAAGAAAACATAAAAAACCCACAGATCAGAGACAAGTTTCTGATATTAACCAATAAAGGTCTAACACCAGGAAAGAACACCTATAAAACCTGGAAAAGTTGTAAGCCCCCTGGAATCCAGAGCTGGGGTAAGGGGGCCCCAAGGGCCTCAGCCATATCCCCACATTCTCTGCAACCAGACCAGTGAAGGAGCCAGCTATGGGCCGGATCTGCCCTCAACACCTCTGTTCACCTACCACCCTCTCCTCCCCTCCCACTCACTGCTCTGCAACAACAACTTAGAATGTAAGATAATAATAATAATTAATAACTTAAAAAAGAAAAAAGAAAAAGAAAAAAATAAAAGCAATAAACAAATACAGAACAAAAAAGTAAAATAGCAACATGCATCTATGTCCCCTGCCCCCACTACAACTTCAAGATCATCTTTTTTTTCTTTTTTTACTTTGTATTCTCAGTTTTATCCTAGTTTTTGGCCAAAAAAAAAAAAATCAAGTTTTTGATTCATTAATTTTGAATGATTAAGTAAATGGACATTTTGCTAAAATACTTAAATGTGCTGGTTACGGAGTATCCAAAAAGATATAATTCTTGCTTAAGGAAATCAAAATTTTGAAGAAGCAAAGAAGAAAAAGGGCTAGTGTTCTTAATCTCAAACAAGCTCTTGTATTTCAATAAAAAGACAAATAACTGAATTTAAAAAATGGGCAGAGAACATAATTATATAGATTCCTTACCAAAAAAAATGTTTAAAAATGGTATAGGTACATGTTTATAAATGTGTTTATTATGTCTTAGAAACTGATAAGTAATTTACATATTTTAACCTGTTTAATCTTCACAACAGCAAGACACAGATCATACCACTATCATCCCATTTTACACAGGAGAAAAGTAAGGCTCAGATAAGTTACTTAGATGTGGACCCACTGCTAGTAATTGCTGAAGGTGAGATTCAGACAGTCTAGCTCCAAAGTCTGAACATTTAATCATTGCATTTCTTTAAGAACAATAAATACAAGAAAAAGTGGTCCACTTTATGAAATAGTGCAAATTAAACAAGAATGCAACCACATTTCACCTCAATCTAACAGAGTTGTGTGCCATTTGCAACAACATGGATGGACCTTGAGAGAATTATATTAAGTGAAACAAGTCAGGCACAGAAAGAGAAATACCACATGTTCTCACTTATTGGTGGGAGCTAAAAATTAATGTATAAATTCACACACAAACACACACACACACAGACACACACACACACACACACACAAACTGGGGGGGGGGAAGAAGATATAACAACCACAATTATTTGAAGTTGATACGACAAGCAAACAGAAAGGACATTGTTGGGGGGGGAGGGAGAAGGGAGGGAGGTTTTGGTGATGGGGAGCAATAATCAGCCACAATGTATATCAACAAAATAAAATTTAAAAAAAAAAAAAAAAGAGTTGTTAAGACTCATAAACAGGTAGTCCATACACTGTGACTGGGAGTGTAAGTTGGCAGGCAACTTGGCAACATCTATTGGATGTACTCTCATATGTGTGCAAAAATAGATACACAAGGAAGTTTTAGACAGATTGTTTGTAAAAGTAAAATATTGGAAATTAACTAAATGCAAAGGAAAAGGGTTGCGGTTACATACATGCTAGTACATCCATACAATAGAATAATGTGCAGTTGTTAAAAAATACCAATGTAGGTGTATGTATCCTGACATGGAAAGTTGTCTGATATTATTTCAACTGGAAAAAAATCTCAGCAAATTGCTAAAAAGAATATATTCTAAAGTTTACATTAATGATACATATTAATATATTAAACATGCATAGAAAATCATTAAGTATATCTTTAAAAAGATATACTTTAAAATATTAACAGTGATTATGTCTGTAGCATTAGGTTGGGGTGCTGAGAGGAGGTAGATTTGGAACAATTTCACTTTTTAAAATGAACCTTCTTACCCTAAATTTATTTTAATGTGTATATTACATTAATATTAAAAATAATGAGGTATTGATACCATATAAACCTCTTATCTTCTTTTGTAAGCAGTAAAGTAGTACATGCAATGACTGGCACACACTGCCCAAAATAAACACAATGGTATCCCATATGCCAGTGAGACCCAGATCCAATCCATCTATCCCCAGCAGAGTGCTTACCTCCAGAAAGTGGAGTCTGGTGTCTGGTGTCTATTTTGGCCCCACTTAGATTTGTGACAGAATTCTCCCAGCAAACACACTCTGATGGTATGAGTCTTACAAAGAGCTCCTCGGGGCTTTTTTTCTTGTTACTTGTTACTTGGTGTGGCAATTTCACAAAACCACAGCACAGTATAAGTTTCTGAAATTGCTGTCAGCTTCCAGAGAGTGGGAGCTCGGGTGGCATTTTCTTCCCTTGTCTCCTGGTTCAATGTGTTAATGTAGTATACTGTTTCCCCAGAGGACTGCTATAGACCTAACATCTCTTTCTCAGGACCTTTAATTGATTGACTACATGTCATCAGACTCCAACCCATACCATGTTTTGCCATTATTATAAGCAGAATTTATTGCCCACAAAGAAGACACAAATGATAAAGAATTTACTATCTCAGCAAAAAAAGGTTTTTTTTTCTTCCCTACCATTTTACCAAGCCAAACCTCATGATTTCTACATTATAAGAGGTATATTACTCCAACAAATGAAAATCAGAAGGCTGGAACATGGACCACAGAAAAAGAAATGTTTTCGCATCAAAAATAGGCAAAATAATATTTTAGTCTTCTTTGCCTTAATTATCAGGAAGATATACATTTATAAGAAGTTTTGGTAGCAATATATATAGCAAATACTAAAAGGATGGTAATGCAAAACAATTTGTAGACACAGCAAGAGATGAAAAGCAGGCACAACATTATAGAAGTTCATGATTTCAATGTGTACTCTCACGAGTTTATTAAAGAACTTGAGGTTGAAACCATCACTAGATTGTCAAGAAGTAATGTGACTTCTTGTATAATTTATCTTCCAAAATAACATTTTAGAGTGAAAAAGTCTCTATTAGTAATTATTACAGGACGACAGGAGTAAGCTGGGACTCTCGCAAGCAAAACAGAACATGCAGTCACCCTGTCAAAAGGACAGCCTGGCTGGTAGACTGATCGTGACTTTGTGCAAAGTGTTTGAATTCCAATTCCCCCGTTTAAGAGCAAAATGCGTAGATGGGCTTCAAAGTCCTCTTTTATCAAACTGGCTTAATATAGACAACTTAAAATGGTAGAAATATTATATTCAGATAACACCCATAAAGCACATAGTTCACTACAGGTGTTCAAAACAGTAGGTCCTAGGACTGGCCGGTTAGCTCAGTTAGTTAGAGCTTGGTGTTCTAACACCAAGGTAAAGGGTTCACCTCCACATACAGACCAGCCACCAAAAAACAACAGAAAAAGTAGATCCTGCCCCTATATTGCTATCCCTGTATGAAAAATAAAGTTTGCTATCTCTCTGCATTTAAAGTTCTTAACCTCAGCAAGTTAGATTATCGTGACTTTTCAACACCAGTACTTTTTGCCAGAAGAAAATGGAGTAAAATATTCAAAATACTCAAAGAAATGAAATGTGAGCCAAAAAGTTGTTATAGGAGAAAACTGATTTTCAAATATAAAAGACATAAACTGTTATCAATACGTAAGAACACAAAGAATATTGTTCCCATGAGAATTTTCTGAGGAATCTAATACAGAGCAAATTTTAGGCAGCCAAATGACTAAACAGACATTGGCACAAAGATGAGTGGTTACGTTAAATACACAATTGTAGAACTACAATTAAAAGAGGTCAAAGAGGAGAAAACATAGTGTGTAATGGCCAATATGCCCACAGAGTGGATTATGTTGGTTCTATTATTAGAATTGCTGTTCTGAGACTATTGTGATTATAAAGTAGGATAATAAAAACAAGCAGCTATGGTATTTTCCAAATTTGCATGTCCTGTGCCCTTGAGAATAAGAATTCTTGATTTGGAAGAAAAAAGATGCATATGTAATATAAAAAAGGTTAAGTCAAAAATGGTCTAAAAAAGAATTGAATTGGAAGAATCAGTATGAGATCATAATATATTTTGTCATATATATGATATGATATTTTATACATATTATACATAATATATAATATTTATGTCTACACGTGTATCTCCTGTGTCTATCAAAGATGCCTAGAAGCAATGATGAACCATGAGCATCCATAGTGCACACATTGTGGACTTGAAATACTAGTAAAAAATAAATGAAACAAGGCCTTCTTGGGGAAATATTTCCTTCTAGTCCTAGGTCAGGAAATATATCAGTTGAGCCTGGAACATCTTGTCATATCAAACTGCAAGGAAGTATCAAAGCTCGGGTCAGGCCAGAAAGACTCAGGAGCGGATCTGAAGAAGCTCCTCCTTCCCAAAGACGGGAAATTTAAACTTCCTTCTTGTAGGAAATACAGTTAGTTGCAACCTCCTAAATAATGCCTGTGTCTATGACCACATAAATTTAATTGAAGGAGGGTGGAAGATGGTAGAGAAATAATTCATTATCCTGAAACTGGTAAATAAGAGGAAAGAATCAAGTGCTTTTCTTGCCTTTTCTGTATTAACTTTAGTACTGGATAAATGAATAATAGGTGAACAGAAATTAGTGAATTATCCTATCTCCGTTTTTCAGTCTCCAGTAGCTCAGGTTCTTCAACAGATAAATTGTGTAGAAAAGAAAGGATGAAGACATGAAAGAAATAATAATGCTTTTAAAATGGGCAAGACCAAATTATAACATCAGGGATGCATTCTTGGGTGATAAAACTATAAGGAAATGCAAAGTGATTCATATGCAAGTCAAGTAGTGGTTACTTTTGGGGAATAAAAAGGGTGTGATTGGGATGAGGCATACAGAAGGGTTTCTGGAATGAAACTGACAGTTTTATTTTTAGGCCTGTATGGTGGTTACAAGACTATAATAATCTATATCATAATGTATGCATTTGTGGTGGGATTTTCAGTATCTGTGTTTTAGCTTGTAATAAAAAAGAAAATACCTATACCTTGGTCCCACTCCCAAAGATTCCGATTTCACTGATGAGGCAGACAGAGGGCATTAGAAGTTTTGTTAAATCTCCACAGGTGATTGTTAATTTTTTTTCTTCTGTTCCTACAGTGTGCTGGGGAAAAAAATGATGAGATATTTAAGCTTGTGAAACTTACAGTCTACACCAAATTAAAAAGTCTTTTATGCCATATTGATGCATTCAGATAAATGTTAGAGGTATCTTAGGGAGGAGACTTACATGATTATATTTGTTTTAAAGAACAACCATTCTTATGTCACTGATACGTTCTGTATCAATAATTTAATGCCTAACTTTTTCCCAAAGTCATCTCTAGTATTTGCAGTTCCATGAAGGTAAAGTCAAGCCCATTTTTTAAATATATTTTTTAAAGTTCTTATGCTTAAAATATATATTTATGTAATATAATATTTATTATACCATTAAATATATACCATATGTAATATAATATAAAACATAAATTTTTATTTATAATTTAATGTTCTCTATTATAAACCCTTTCTTAAATACAATTCCTCCCGCAATGACCAAGCTCTAAAATGTCTTCAGAGTTTTCTAGATACCTTTCCTTGTAAATGTTTGTTCTTAACTAAATAATTTTTCTACTTTACCCTGCTTGGAACATAAAATCTTCACTACTCTATTACCTAGGGTCTGCCAAGTTGTATGTTTTATAAGTGATCTAGGCCCCTAATTCTCTTTTTTCTTGCTGTTCTGGTTCTTATTTATTGGTCTTTCCCTTGTTTATTTAGAACTCCTCTACAGGATAGTTGAGGAAAGAAAAATTAGTTGTCATCCAAATCAAACTCTTCCATGCTTACTACAATTTCTAATAAAAAAATCTACGAACGCAGGATAGATAAAAATTTCTGCATTACTGGCCACAAATAACCAGGCCCTCTCTGTTTAAACTAGCGTTAATATTCCATCATTGTGGGAGCCTTGATTTTCAGTTTTCTTAAAGAATGTAAGTTTTGCACTATTCTAATCATTTTTTCAAAGAAGTCATAGCTGTTAAAGATGCTATAAAACCAAACCAATTAATTTGGTACCCTGGTCTAAACCAACCTATTCCCTATTAGAACATGTAATTAAGAGTTAATTCACCTGTCAACACTAATAAATCAACAATTATGCATTTTAAGGGTTCATGTTTTTAATAATATACTTATTACCCTTTTTTCCAGTTACAATAAAATATGATCCAAAGCAGGCTACTGTATTATTGAATAACTTGTTTCATTTTGCCATTTTTCTAAAGCCATCATCAACAATAACAAAATCAAAAACCAGTCACAATACGAAGCTAAGAGTAACCTTCAACTGACCCAACCACAGAGGTTAGCCACACATCTGCTGATACTGCAACAGAATCTAAGCAAATAAGTGAAAGGCTATTTTACCTCTTTGTCATTCTTAAAGTACACTGTATTGCTGCTACCACGACAGAGATGAAAAACAGAAGGAAAAAAATGCTGTAAATTTGTGATATTTTAATTATATTTGAAAGTCTCAAAAACGCTTTAGTCTTGAATCTTTCTTTCTCTAAAATCTGATATTTAAGGCTAGAATAGTTTCACAAAGGATGTGTTTTCTAAACAAACTACTAAACATGCTAGCTGAAATACATTCTTTACTCTTGACCGCTAGTAAGAGTACCAAGGCTAAAGTCAACAGCCAGGATGTACTAAAAAGACAATTATATTTCAATCCAAATAGCATCTATGATTCTACATAGGTCTGTCATTGATTGGCTGAAATTCCTTATCAAATGATATGCCCTGAATTGCATGAATTCTATAGTTCATATCAGAATGCACAGAAGAATCTGATCAAAACATCTACTTTGTCTGGCATAACCAAATACATTGTCTTGGATGAGGTAATTTTCCAGGTGCTAAAGGTTATCTCTCAAAATATTCTTTTTAACATTATCTGATATAAATCTTAGATGTAACACATATTTGTTTCCTTAGTAAAAAGAAAGTATCAAGTATAATTTAACTTTTACTGATGACTCATAATGAGCATGAAAAATAAGATAAAATTAAAAATTATAATTAGCCAATTTAGCTAACCAGTAACTCTGGTAGGAGTCAAAAGTTGAATTTTCTGAATAAAATTAGATTTGTGGCTTATTTTTTATCAGCTCAGATAAAAATAATTGCCAGGAGAAATATGTTTATTTGTTGGAAACATTCCAAAATGTAAACAAGAATTTATTTATCTTTTATTAATTGAAATGAAATAGTCATTCAGCAAGAAGCTTGTTTATAATTAATGGTCTAGAGAAAGCTATGTAGTATCTAACCCTTATGCAAAGAATTTGAATGCAATCAAAGACATAAAAAACAAAACAGTGAAATTTATTTATTCATTCCCTTGCTTTCCAAAAGCATATTTCCTATCTCCTTCCACCCTACAGTTATCCAGCATTATTAAAATAATTTCCTAAACATCTGCGAAAATCATCTAAGTTCCAACATTTCTATAGCATGTTTTAAAAGAAAATTGTTTAATTTTTACACAGATAAATTTATGTAAAACTTATGTGCCTGCAGTCATTGCAATCTATCAAAATATCTAATTATATTAATCATATTTTTACAAAGTCTACTAATATCTTTATGTTATAGTATTTACTATAATAAGGGTGTTTATAGCTAAAACATGTCAAAATCTAAATTCAAAGCATTACATATAAAACATTTCCAAAAACTCAAAGCACAGATTCTCAAAATAATAATTAGAATCCTCAAAAGAAAAAATAATAATAATTCAATATTTGAAGGAAAAAAATCCATCTTCATTGCAGAATATTAATCTCTTGAAATCTGACTTTAAAGACATTCTCTGATCATAAGAGTCCCGTTAAATATATAGCAGGTGTTCAGAGATTTGGCTATTTAAGATTTAAAGTACATTAAGTAACTAAGCCAAATAAGTCCTGGGACTTGACTCACTCCCTGACCATATGAGAGTTCCTTTCCCCCATGGCCAAATTTGCCTTCTGGAGCAAAATTTGCCATCAGCTAAACCTTTTTGACTGTACAAGCTTTGGATAAAACCCATCCTTCTTCATTTAGAGTCCTAAACAGATTGAGCTGCAGTTCTTAAAGCACTCTTGAAACCCACTCATGAGAAGTCATGCCTAACTTCTGGCAATTAAAGCAGTTATCTGGCTACCGCTAATTGTAAGCTGGTCAGCTAATTCCTTTCTGTTTATGTTTATTAAAGTTATATCCCTAGCGATTCCATATTGTCTTCTCTATGCCAAGATTTAAAATGAATTCAGCGCATCCATATGCAACATAGCACTAGCAACACAAAAATCTTCTATTCTCTTTCTTCCCTAGGTTACATCTTTCTTGGCTCCTACTATTTCTTGATCATATCTCTCGGGGACCAAGCAGACACTTGTTGATATGACCACTTTGGGTATAGTTCTCGCCCACAGTGGCTTTGGCTTGCTATCTCACTAATTAATATGTACGTCCTCTTACTTCATTCAATACTCTTTCAGGTAACCAATTTTTCTGCCTGCCCCAGCTCCACTTGTTTCCTATGCTTTGAGGGTAGTTAGAAAACTGTATTTCCATTGTTAGCATGAATCTCAATTAAATTTGGTATGAATTTGATCCTGTAAACATTCATTCTATCAAAAACAACGAAGTAATTAAAAATTAATTTTCTTTAAAATGTATTAAACAAAGTAATGAAAGAGTTCAAATATTATATAAATAGAAGTTGAGATCCATCTTTCCTAAATTTGGCAAATATTCCATGAAATCTAAAAAGCTTGCCTTTTAACCAAATAGAAGCAAAAATTAATATGAGCTTTGCAGCATAATATACAGCACTACATTTATAAATTTAACTTTAATATGTAACTGCAGAGAAATATTTGTAAGGAAATGATTTCTTTATTCTTTGGACAGTTCTCTATAATCATTTGAAATATCAAACAAATGAGAAATACTTTTTCAAATATTTAAAATGTTAAAAATGTGAAAAAAAAATAAAACCATGAAACCCAGGATTACTGAACTGTGAACAATTTTCTGACTTATCATTGTGTCATACAGCCCCTCAGCTCTGTTATTTCTATATACATCTGATAATTACAATTTCATGAATGCAATATTACTTTGGAAAGAGAAGGCCAATTGGCAATAGAATTCTTCCTAGAATTTATAATAGGCCAACATACAAGGGCTCTTCAAAAAGTTCATGAAAAAATTCATATTATCTTTTAATTCCATTTTCCACAAACTTTTTGAGGTACGCTCATATTTTTAAAACTCAGTAAAGATTCAGGAATATGACTGAGACATGAATGTGGGTGGCACAGATTTTAATTTTCATAATATTTCAAACAACTACATACTATATTTAATTCTGTCATAACCAGAAATTCTAAAAGTCATGGACAATATTTCACTTTAATCTGCACATGATAAATAATTGAAAACATTAGAAATCTGGTGAGGTATTATCCTCCAAATTTTGATCTGAACTAATGAATCTGCATTTGTTCAAATAAACAGAAGTGGCATAAATATTTCATAGGCTGTACTCACCAATAAATTCACCATTTGTGGATATCTCAGAATATATAACTAGGAAAAAGTAACAAAAATCTATAAAAATAATCTGAAGCATAAAAGAAAGAAAGCAGTACTCTGAAAATTCAGAGGGATAAAGGAATATCCAAGCTATTTACAGCAAGAAACAAAAGAACATTTTAGAAATGATGTGTTTGGCTCAGAAGGAATAAAGAAGTAATAAACAAAATGCAGAAGATAGCTTCAGTAAAATGGGATCAGAAGGAACAAGTTAAAAGCAAGCTAAAATAAAGACAAAGAGAAAATCTTACTACCCAAATTGAGAAAAGAATTCAAAAACATCATGCGATGAATAAAGATAAAGATTAAAATACATGTTGGTGCAAGTAAAGAGGAGAAATGGTGCTGCAGAACACTGAACCACAGATGCTAAAAATGCTTGGAAAAAAGTCAGAATGCATAAAAAGAAGAAAAAAGAAAAGAAAATTTTATTAGCATAAAGTATAAAAAGAAAGAACCAATTTATAAAGAACAGTTGTACCTAGGGTTCCCAGAAAAAAAAAAAAATGTGATGGGAATTCTCCTTCTCTTTTTCTTTGCTCTTTTCTTCCTTCTTTTCTTTCTCTTTCTTTCTTCCTTTCTTTTTTACTCATGAATGATTAATTTACTGATGGAATAATCTGGCAACTGTAGTTGTACCAAAAAGGAAGAAATAACAATTAAGTTGTAATAGAAAACCTAATTTCTAATAGGTAAACATTAGCTACATAGAATAAAAAGTGTTATAATATTCCCCCCCAAAACATCATAGAAAAGAAGTCATGTCCTAGTAATTTATAAAACTTAAAAAACAAGAAGGATGGAAAGAAGAAAGAAGAGAAAAGATATGGAAATCCTGAAGAGTGCTCTTTACTTAGGCAACTTGGTATAAATGAGGGTATGAATGAGGTAGTATATTTACAAGGGAAAAATTAAGTATAATTATTAATTAATTACATATACTTGTCATTTTGATGGTAAAAACTTCAACTTCTTTCACTGCTACACTAACTGAATACAGTGAACCAATACTATCCATCCCTGGCAAGAAATGGGAGAATGGCTTTTGGGAAAAATTGAACAACCTAAGAGAAATACTGACATTTTTTGAGATCCACAATAAAGAGACAACTCTCTACATTAATTAATTAATCATTAACCTTCCATAACCAGTTAGAGGGGAAAATGATTAAAAAAAAAAAACAAACAAAACCTGCCACCCACCCCACCACCTTGGACCCGGGCAGGGGGGGAGCTCCAGGCCCTGCCCCACCATCCCGAACCAGCACCATGCAGGTGAGCCTGCCAGCACCAGCCAGCCAGCAGAACCACACGGCTCCACATGGCCCCTGATCCTGCCTCAGACCCAGGGAAGAGCACCAGCCTATGGATCCAACCCACTGAGTTGGGCCCAGCAGAACTCCATGCATTAGGGGCTCATTCATGACCACGGAGTCTAGAACAGAACCAAGTTGGTTTAATATAACCATCACCACACCTACTGTCAAGTAAGACAGTTCACTCCCTGCAGTAGCAACCAAGGCCACTCTACAGCCAACTTCAGTGTAATAGAAGAAGCAAACCCCCTACCAAATGACCAAGCATCAGCAAAAATACACTAGAAGTACAAACAATAGAGAAGAAATGACACCACTGAAAGGATACAGTAATGCCCCAAAGTCAGACTCTGGAACAGGGAATCCTCGAGTAATGATCTTAAGAAAACTTGAAGAAAAAAAGAAAGACTCAATGAGAGAACACAATGAAACAAGAAAAAACATCCAGAATATGAAGGAGGAAATCTACAAAGAGATTGATACCGTAAAAAAGAATGTAGCAGAACTTCTAGAAATGAAAAACTCACTCAATGAAATAAAAAACATGACTGAGAGCTTGAGTAGCAGGGTAGAGCAAGCAGAAGAAAGAATTTCTTTTTGACATAACTCAGGCAGATAAAAAAAAAGGAAAAAAGAATTTAAAATAATGAGGAAAACCTAAGAGAGATAGCAGACAATCTCAAGAGCACTAACATCTGAATTGTGGGTATTCCTTAAGGGCAGGAGAAGGGAAGAGGTATTGAAAACCTACTCAAGGACATAGTAACAGAAAACTTCCCAGGTGTAAGGAGAGATACAGACCTTCAGATCCAGGAAGCTCAAAGGTCCCCAAACAGATTCAAACCAAAAAGATCCTCCCAAGACATATTATAGTTAAATTTGCAAAGCTCAAAGACAAAGAGAGAATTCTACAAGCAGCAAGAGAAAAGCATCAGGTCACTTATAGGGGAAACCCCCATCAAACTAACAGCAGACTTCTCAACTGAAACCCTACAGGCCAGAAGAAAGTGGAATGATATATTTAAAATACTAAAAGAAAAAAACTGCCAACCAAGAATTCTTTACCCAGCAAGGCTCTCCTTCAGAAATGAGGGAGAAATAGTGTATTTCCCAGACAAAAGTTGTTGGAGTTCACCACCACATGACCAGCCCTGCAAGAAATTCTCAAGGGAGTCATTTATCTGGATTCTGAATAATGGTGACCATCATTAGGAATACACAAGAAAGAGCAAAACCCACAGTTAAAACAAAAATGCCAGCAAGAAAGAGAAAGAAGCTAAATCATTCCACCTTAAATACCCAACTCACATTGGAGAAGAGAAATGAAAGGGGAAATAATGATCAAAAGATATTTAAACCACCTAAACAAGTAGCAATTAAATGACAGGAATTAAACAACACTTCTCAATAACTACTCTAAATATGAATGTACTAAACTCCCCATTCAAAAGACACAGACTAACTGACTGGATTAAAAAGATAGACCAAGTATATGCTGTCTTCAAGCATATACCTCACCTGTAAAGACACTCATAGACTAAAAGTGAAGGGATGGAAAAAGATACACCATGAAAATGGAAACCAAAAAGGAGCAGGAGTAGCTATTCTTATATTGGACAAAATAGACTTTAAACCAAAAAACATTTAAAAAGACAAAGAAGACCATTATATAATGATAAAGGGAACTATCCAGCTAGAAGACATAACAATCATAAACATGTATGCACCCAGTACTGGAACACCCAGATATATCAAGCAAACACTCTTAGACCTGAAGAAGGAGATAGGTCCTAATACATTAATAGTGGGTGATCTGAACACCCCTCTCTCAGTATGGGACAGGACTTCCAGGCAACAAGTCAACAAAGAGACACAGGATTTAATCTACGTCCTAGACCAACTGGACTTGGCAGATATATACAGAACATTTCACTCAACAGCTAAAAATGCACTTTCTTCTCATCACCTTATGGTACATTCACCAGGATAGACCACATATTAGGTCACAAATCTAGTCTCAGCAAATTTTTAAAAATTGAAATCATTCCAACAATCTTTTCAGACCACTATGGACTAAAACTGGAGATAAACAAAAGCAAATCACTGGAAGATATACAAATACACGAAAAATAAATAATAGGCTCCTGTATGACCTATGGGACCAAGAAGAAATTAAACAGGAAATCAAAAAATTTCTAGAAACTAATGAAAATAAAGATACATCATACTAAAATGTGTGGGATACTGCAAAAGCAGTACTAAGAGGGAAATTTATTGCAATAAATGCTTATATCAAAAAAATGGAAAGACTCCAAATAAATGGCCTAACACTATGCCTCAAAGAACTTGATAAACAACAACAATCCAAACCTAAAGGCAGTAGAGGGAAAGAAATAATTAAGATTAGAGCAGAAGTAAATGAAATAGAGACCCAAAAAGCAATAGAAAAGATTAACAAAACTAAAAGTTGTTTTTTCGAAAAGATAAACAAAATAGACACACCATTGGCTAGATTAACAAAAAAAAAATAAAAAGAAGAGAGAAGACCCAAATAACAAAAATCCGAAATGAAAAGGGAGACATTACAATTGACACCACAGAAATACAAAGAATCATTAGAGACTATTATAAATAACTGTATGACAACAAATTTGAAAATCTGGAATATGGATAAGTTTCTAGACACATATAAATTATGAAGACTGAACCAAGAAGAGATAGAAAACCTGAAGAGATCAATAACAAGTAAGGAGATTAAAGCAGTAATTAGCAACCTTCCAACAAAAAATAGCCCGGGTCCAGATGGCTTTACAGCTGAATTCTACCAAACTTTTAAAAAGGAGTTAATACCAATTCTCATGAAACTGTTCCAAACAATTGAAACACACACTACTCTCCCAAGCTCATTTCTATGAGGCTAACATAACTCTGATACCAAAACCAGATAAAGACACACAAAAAGAAAATTACAGGCCAATATTCTTGATGAACCTAGATCCTAAAATTCTCAACAAAATATTAGCAATTAGAATACTGCAACATATTTTAAAAATTATACACTATGATGAAGTGGGATTCATCCCAGGGATGCAAGGATGGTTCAACATATGAAAGTCAATAAATGTGATACATCACATCAACAAGCTCAAGGACAAAGACCATATGATTATCTCAACAGATGCTGAAAAAGCATTTGACAAAATTCAACATTCCTTCATGATAAAGACTCTCAACAAATTAGGTATAGAAGGAAAATATATTAACACAATAAAAGCCATTTATGACAAGCCCACCTCCATTATTACTCTGAACAGGGAAAAATTGAAGGCCTTCCCCTTAAGGACAGGAGCAAGACAAGGATGCCCACTCTCACCACTTCTATTTGACATAGTGCTAGAGGTACTAGCTAGAGCATTCAGGCAAGAGAAAGAAATAAAAGGAATCCAGAGTGGAGAAGATGAAGTCAAACTTTCCCTATTTGCAGATGACATGATACTATATATAGAAAAACCTAAAGACTCTATCAAAAAACTCCTAGAGCTGGTTAATGACCTCAGTAATGTTGCAGGATACAAAATAAATGCCCAGAAATCAGTAGCATCTATATACTCAAATAATGAATTAACAGAAAGAGAAATAAAGTAAGCACATTTACAATTGTCACCCAAAAATATGATACCTAAGGATCAATTTAACCAAGGAGGTGAAAGACCTCTACAATGAGAATTATAAACCACTTCTGAAAGAAATTAAAGAAGACAAAAAAAGATGGAAAGATATTCCATGCTCTTGGGTTGGAAGAATTTACATTGTGAAAATGTCTATACTACCCAAAGTGATCTACAGATTCAATGCAATCCCCATCAAAATACCAATGACATTCTTCACAGAAATGGAAAAAACAATCTTGCCTTTCATACGGAAAAACAAAAGACCCCAAATAGCCAAAGCAATCCTGAGGGAAAAAAAACAAGGTCAGAGGCATAACTCTGCCTGACTTCAAGTTATACTACAAAGCTGTTGTAACCAAAACAGCATGGTACTGGTATAAAAATAGACAATCAGACCAATGGAGTAGAATAGAGAACCCCGAAATCGCTCCTCAGGCTTATAGCCTTCTGATATTAGACAAAGGCAACAAAAATCTACATTGGGGAAAAGACTGCCTCTTCAACAAGTGGTGCTGGGAAAACTGGATATCCATATGCAGAAGAATGAAACTTGATATGCATCTCTCACCATACACTAAAATCAACTCAAAATGGATTAAAGACCTAGGTATAAGACCCAAAACCATAAAATTACTAAGGGAAAATATAGGGGAAACACTTCAGCAGTTAGGTCAGGGCACAGGCTTTATGAATATGAGCCCAAAAGCACAAGCAGCAAAAGAAAAAATAAACAAATGGGACTATATCAATCTAAAAAGTTTCTGCACAGCAAAAGAAACAATCAACAGAGTGAAAAGATAACCTACAGAGTGGGAGAAAATTTTTGCCAACTATGCATCCAACAAGGGACTAATATCCAGAATGTACACAGAACTCAAGCAATTATACAGTAAAAAAATAAATTACCCAATTAAAAAAAGGGCAGAGCAGCTGAATAGACATTTTTCAAAGGAGGAAATACAAATGGCCAATGGATACATGAAAAAATGCTCAACATCACTAGTCATCAGGGAAATGAAATTAAAACCACATTGAGATACCACCTCACTCCAGTTAGACTGGCTATGATCAAAAAGATGGTGAATAACATATGCTGGCGAGGATGTGGAGAGAAGGGAACACTACTGCACTGTTGGTGGGAATGTAAATTAGTACAACCACTTTGGTACACAATCTGGAGGTTTCACAAAGAACTACAAATAGATCTTCCATATGATCCAGCAATCCCTCTTCTGGGTATATATCCAGAGGAATGGAAATTATCATTCAAAGGGATACCTGTACTCCCATGTTTATTGCAGCTCTGTTTACAATAGCCAGGATATGGAACCAACCTAAATGTCCATTAACAGGTGAGTGGATAAGGAAACTGTGGTATATATACACTGTGGAATACTACTCTGCCATGAAAAAGAATGAAATAATCCCATTTGCAAAAACGTGGATGAACCTTGAGAAACTTAGGTTGAGTGAAACAAGCAAAGCACAGAGGGATAAATACCTCATGTGCTCACTCATTTGTGGGAGCTAAGAGAGAAAGGAAGGCAGGAAAGAAAGACCACAGTAGTCCCATGATCCAACAGAGGGAGGGAACATTCCTAGGGCTACAAATTGAAGTAGACGGGGAGGGGGAGGGAAGATGGGGGATAATTGGAAGGAGACAAAGGGGACAAAAGCAATTTCTAGTAATGTGTATGTCCCCAATATGAATCTGGCCCCCACATCATGGGCAGGAGGGGGGACACTCAGCTTTGTATCTCATGAATATTCTAAATAAATAAATAAATGAAAACCTATTTGCAATACCAAAAGAAAAATAAAATAAATACTTACTGAATACTTGTAAATACTTAGCTTAGCAGGAAATATGAGAAACCTATGTGAAGAAAATTCTACAGTGCATAAAAGATATAAAAGAAGACCTAACAAATGGAAAGACATCCCTGTTCTTTAACAGAATGACTGAATTTCATAAATATCCCAGCTCTCTCTAAGTTAGTTTATAAACATAATGCAATCCCAACTAAATTACCAATGAGCTATTTATGGGGCTAGACACCTTGATACTACATTTCATATGGCAAAAGAAATATGCAAAAATAGCAAGGAAAATACCCAGGAAAACATTAAAACATACTAGAAAGTCTCTGTAATTAAAACAGTGTGGCACTAGTATATGAATAGATAAACAGACCAATGTGACAGAACAGACAGCCTGAAAATAGATTCAAGTAATAAAAATTTATTATATGTTAAAGATGACATCTCAAATCAGTGACTAGGATGAAATCCATACCTTATTCCATCCACAAAAATAAAGTTCAGTTGAATCAGGAATCGAAAGCCATATGTAAATAAATAATGATATTAGAAAAAGCATAGATGAATTTCTCTTTAACCTCAGTTTGAGGAAAGGCTGTATACCAATAACTCAAAATCCATACCAATAACTCAAAATCCAGAGAAAAAATAACAAAAGGATAATAAATTTGATTACATAAATATTAAAAAATAAAAAATAAATGGCAAAAGAGCACCATTAAAGAAGTCACAAGAAAGCTGACAAATTGGGAGAAAAAATTCACAGAATATATTATACATAAAGGGCAAATATCATATCACTAACATAAAGAAAAATTGATGGGGGAAATGACTAACAACTCAATAGAAAAAGTCAGATACACATAATCCAAAAAATAGAGATAAAATGATTCTTAAACTTAAGAAAATATATTCAATCACACTCATAATTTTAACTAAAACTACACTGAGATTCTGATTCTCAACTATAGAATTGGTAAAAAAAGAAAAAAAAATGTAAATGTCTGAAAACTCAATCTGTTGAGGCTTCGGTAGGGAAGCAAGCACTCCTATACACAGCTGCTGGGAATGCAAACTGATGCAAATCAGTAAACTGGAGCATAATACAGCAAAATGTAACAAAATTGTACATGAGCTTACCTTTTATCCCAGCACCCCCACATCTATTAATTTACCCCAAAATACATATGCACAAGTGTATTCATTGCAGCATTGTACATAAATACAATGTATTGGACACAATCTCAACAATGCTCATACACAGGAAAATGGTTGAATAAAAAGTGCAGTAAGTGGAAACTTTGCAAAACTCATCAATCAAAATCTAGAGACTCTCAGAATTAAAAACAAAATAATATTGAACCATATGTTGCTTTCACAAGTCACATGTATTAAAAGCAATAGTAGAATTGAAAATAAAAGGATTTTTAAAAATACATTAAATGAACCAAACCAATACCAACATAGCAATCTTAATATTTTTTTTAAAAAGAAGAAGATATGAGCCAAAGAAAGACATTATGTGCTTTGAAAAGGAAAAATAGGGCAGAAAGATAGAACCACCATAGTCTTATAAGCACTTAAAAATTCAGCCTTAAACAACCAAGCAAGATGTGGTATGGTGGAGAGATTTTAATAAACCTAGACAGAGTTTGGCAAACTATGGACTGTGGGCCAAATCCTGCCTGCTGTATATTTTCATAAATAAAACTTTATCAGGACACAGCACCTTCATTTATTTACATCTTGTTTATGGATGCTTTAGCACTACACTGATAGAGCTGAGTAAGTAACACAAAGGCCATTTGACCCACAAATCCAAAAATGGGTACTGGTTTTCTTTTAATGGTAATAAAAAATCTAAAATTGATTGTGGTGTTGGATGCCCAACTCTGGGAAAAGACAAAAAACCATTGAATTGTACATTATAAATGAGTGAATTGTATTGTACATGAATTATATCTCAATAAAACTGTTTAAAAAGTTACTATCTGGCTCTTTGCAGAAAAAGTTTGCCAACCTCTGATATAAACAATAAAAATATAAAGTTAAAGATCTCAAATATTTATAAAACTCTATACCCAGCCATCAGAGAATGCACCTTCCTTTTAAGCACACATGTGACATTTACAAAATGAGATCATATTCTAAGCCACAAGAAGGAAGACTCAAAGAATAATAAAATTTTAAAAAGTTTCAATATCATAAAATTAAATTACATATTCATTTTTTAAAGAATAGTAAAAAATCACTATGTGTGAAAAACCAAATAACATATCCTGAAGTAATTTGGGGGTTAAAAAAAGGAATAAATAATTAATCAGAAGCTAGTAATAATTAAAGTTCAATATATCTGTAGAAATAAATGAAGACCACTTAAATGAGAACACACAAAGGCGACTCAGAGCTTGCTATAAAAGGGGTTACCCACTAGCACTTGCATTTGGTAGGGACTCAAAGGCAGGGAAAGCGTGGGAAAGCTTTATAGTGGGGAAAAGGAAAACTTCAGGCAGCCCTGACTGGAGGCTTCTGACGCATGGAAGCTGGAGGTGGACTAAATACAAGTGAGGCATCCTATGTGAGTGGTTAGGGGTGCATATTTGTCTTCCTTTGGTTGATCCTAAGTTGAAAGCAGACCCAAATTAGGGTAATAAGTAGGGAACATGACAGTTATTAATCAGCTCCTGGCCATGTTGGGTCAATCGCTATGTTGTTTGACTTCCTGGATGGTTTTCTACAGAGGTTATGGTTTGGCTTACTCGGCTGGTTGCTACAGATTGTGTGGCTCAGGGTTCTATGTTTACATATGTTCTGGCCATGATCCATTTGAATATTCAGTCTCTCAGACCATATTTTAGAGACTCTACTGCAGTAGTACTTGAAGATAAATTATAGCTTTATATGCACATGCTAAAGAATGTGACAGTTTAAAAATGAATAAACAATAATTCTCTCAAGACAGTGAAAAAACCAGCCACAAAGTGAATCCACAAAATAAGAAATAAAAACATAATGAAGAAATGAATGAAGAGGAGGATAAGAGAAAAGCAGAGAAATTGAACAAAAATCTAAATTTTCTTCAACAGCCTAGAGGCCTTACATAGTCTGCTCCCAACTCCCACATCATTGATTATCTGGACTCTTCCACAATTAACATTGCTGGTTTCACTCCTGTCTCCTTGGGCCACTGCCCTGTGAACTTTCTCTTTCATAAAATCCATGTGTGGTCTTGGTATGAAGACTTAGCTATAGTCACGGATCAGGTGTGGTTTTCTATCCATTCTCTGGAATAGTTTGTTTAAGACAGATACCTAATGACAAAAATACATTATATGTTACTTTTAAGAGATATGACTAATTATAAGGACATAGAACATTTGAAATTACTAAGTTGGGAAAAGATATAATATTCAAATATTAACAAAAGAAAATTGATGTACTATAATAATTATGCAGATAATTAGAATTTAAGGTAAATGTCTGTTCCTCAAAGGTTTGATAAAACTTTACTGTAACACCATCTAGACTTGGTGCTTTTTCATGGGTACATTTTTATTTCTAATTTTTTTTTCTTCAAGGATTTTAGATCTATTAAAGTTCTCTACTTCTGTTCTCTACTTCTTGTTCTTAAGTTTGCACTAATGTTAAAAAATATCCATTTTGTCTACGATTTCAAATCTATTGTCTCAAAATTGTTCATAGCACCTCTTATGTGTTTTTTTAATTTATTCTATCTGAAATTTTGCCTTATTTTTTAATTTTTAAATTTTTGCTTTTTTGCTTAATTTTGCCTTGTCTCTTTTTTGTCTTGATCAATGTTCTCAGAATTTTGTGTGTATCATTAATTTCTAAACAAACTTTTTTTTTTAATTACTGATGACATCTACTCTATTTTTCCATGTTGTTTATTTCTGCCATGTTTTTATAATTTTTTTTTTTTTTTTTTTTTTTTGGTGGCTGGCCAGTAAGGGGATCCAAACTCTTGACCTTGGTGATATAACACTGCACTCTAACCAACTGAGCTAAACTGGCCAGTCATGTTTTTATAATTTCATCAAGTCCTGCCAATTTTGCCTTCAACACATCTCAAGAATCAATCTATTTCTCTCCAGCATGACTGTCATCTCACTAACCCAGATAGTCCTTATTCTTTACACTGCCGCTGTAGCCTCTTTGACTCTTATTCCATCCCAGCTTTTCTCCCGCAAGCTAGTTATTTCTCTGCAGCTAGGTTAATTTTTCAGTAGGTAAATCTAATCCCATTAATTTCTCCCCATCCCCACTTAAAACATGCCATTGTCATTTTATTGTTCTTAATAGAAAGAGATAAATTCGTAACATGTTCTACACATTATAGCTAGATTTTCCCTCTCATTCTTCATAGTATTCTATGATACCCTCCTTATTCTATAAGCTGTAGTTACCACTTATTCTTTGTATATGCTGTTCTCTCTGCCTACAACTCTCACTGCACCTCTTTCCACTTTGCAAAATTAATTCAACTAGAATAGCACATTTCCATAAAAGTCTTTATTCATACCCACCCTACCTCACTAAGTCAGGTCCATCTGGTGCATGTCTCATTACTACATGTGCTTTTTTTTTTTTTTTTTTTTTGCAGTTGTCCAAGCTATGCTTTTATGTGTATTTTCAAGTATGTAATTGGTGTGTCTTTCTCATAACTGTAAATACCATGAGGGCAGAGAACATGTCTATTTTGTTCATCATTGCATACTCAGCATTTAGCTTAGTACCTGGAAAATGAGCTGTTATTCAATAAGTACCTGTTTAATGAAAAAGTAAATATATTGAGTCCCCATGTATGTCACCCACTCTACTAGCTCTGTGAAAGATGCAGAGGATAATAATATGGTTCTTTCCTTCAGTTTTTTTTTTTTAAATCCTGCAGTCTTATAGTTCAGTCATCTCCATATTTAAAACTACAAATTTCCTTCCTTCCCAATTTGAACTCCTAATATCCCCTTTACTCTGTTTTATTTTCTTGTTAGCACCTCTCACTTTCTGGTATACTATAAGATTTATCTCATCATTATGCCTGTTGTTTATTGCTTGCCTCCGCACACTAGAAATCAAGTACAATAAGACAAGAAACTGGGGTCTAGCTTGTTGCCTGATGAGTCGTAATCACCTAGAACAGTTTCTAGCACCCATAGGTATTCAACAAATATTTACTGTATGAAGGAATGAATTAACATTTCCAAAAATAATTCATCATGAAGTGAATTATTTAAAAGTTGTCTGTCCACAGCAATGACTTCTACCATAGTCTATTACATTATACAACTCTAACAGTGGTCCTTAGTCATGGTGATTTTGTCCCCACAGAACATTTGGCAATGTCTGGAGACATTTATAGTTGCCACAACTTGGAATAGAAAATTCTACTGGTATCTAGTGGGTAGAGGCCAGTATTCTCAATGCACAGAACAGCCCCCACAACTCAGAATTATGGGGCTCCAAATATCAAGCATGCTGACCGAGCATGAGAAGTCCTGAAGGACGTTTTCTACGGCTCTGGTCCCTTCTCTTTCCATCAACTGCATCAACTTTCTCCCATGCCAAAGGCTATCCTTCAGCTCTGTCCCTTCTTTTCTCCCTGTTTGTATCTCTGGTTTACCACATGAGTTTTGATTAGTGCTACTGAAGAGATTCAAGCTATTTTTAGAAGTTGCTAAATTTCAATATACCAACTGAGACATTATTTAATTTTCTCTCTTGTGTAGAGTTCAGAACATGGAGTATGCTAGGACTATCTCTGATTGGATTCTTTGAAATAAGCAGGGTTGCCTAACCTCTTTTCAATCCAAATTCTCAATTTGAAATCAAATGTTACTTAATATTTTAATAGCCTCCACTTACTTTAGGTACCAGAGAAGAGGGATTTATTTCATAGATGTATACTATCATAATTTTGCATCTTATGGGACTACTTGGATCACTGAATTTAAAGTCCCATCTAATTTCAAACAGCTTGGTTCCTTTTAAATGCCAGTTTACAGAGGATAATGAGTAGTCATTCTATGTAATTCTGACATCTGGATCATGACTGAAAATGCCAACTATATTCACCCATTCCATTTTTTCTGTAGTTCCTGAGGGACTTCTATTAATTCATATTCTGTGCAATAAAAATCAGTTGGGAAATACAATCTACTAAATAAAAAATATATGAAGTACTAAATAATTTATACATGAGTCAAATAAAATAAAATGCATCCCTCAGGACATAATTATTCAGGACTTGCTTATTCACCACAGCATCCTTGGGGCCTAGTATGCTCAATTAATGCTTTGTGGGTAAACAAACTCCTTACTAGTATATGAGTAAAATCCTTAACTTTATATGACTTTCTAATTTTATTTCTTCTTACTTTTCTGATCAATAGATAGAAGATAATTGATCTGGTCTTTTGAGAAAGCTTCTGGGCCTGCACTGAGGCTTACTGAGGGGAAATGGTGCAGCAATGAGTAACATCTGGAAGGAATAAAAAATGGCAAGTGACAACATGCATTTGGCAATCCTAATGTAACCCAAAATAACTATGGCTCTCTGTCTCCTGAGTCTGTATAGGATCTTCATTCTCATAGGCTATATTACTGCATTATATGTCAATTGGTACCGGTACACATAAGACTTTGTCACTTATATTACAGCAGTCTCAGTTTTCATTTATATATGTGCAGAGAGAGCCAAGGGGAGTCATTCTTGGGATTATGTATGCAGGCACATGCACATGTGTGTGTTGGAGTGAGGTGCAAATTGGTCAGGGAAATTGTTGAGTTCCCTTGACTCAATTGGCTTTTTTGAGGGGGGAGAGGGGACTGGCTGAAACAGGGATTGAACCCTAGACCTTGGTGTTCAGTTGGACTTCTTTACATCAACTGTTGAGAATCAATGCTTTTAATTTAAGCTAAAGAAGGGGGAAAATAATTTTGTGTGAAGGTACCTAAAAAGGAATCTGGGGAGAGGTGGGCAGTCAAGAAGCTTTGAGGTGTTATGGTTCTGAGTGGTTTTGAGGTGTCATGAATAAAGAGTGGTAAATTGTTTTCTATTGCTACACAATGAATTACCACAAACTCTATGGCTTAAAACAGCAGTCGTTAATTATCTCTCAGTTTCTGTAGTCCAGAAATCTAGATGCAGTCCTCTGTTCAAGGTCTCACAGCACTGAAATCAAGGTGTTGACTGGGACAAGAGTCTCATCTTGTCGGGTCCTCCACTGGCCGACCCGAACAGCCCTAGCCTCATTCCTTTATGGTGGGCGAGCGAACAGCCCGGGATTCCTCTTTCCCTCCTGTCCCCTTTGGAAGGAGACGGGGAAGAGAGCTGTGAAGAGAGGTGAGCACAGCCACCAGCCCCCCCAAAAACAGCCTGGTTAAAGGACACTCAGACGCGGTGGGGGTTCTGTGGAGCAGTTCTGTTTATTACCACACAAGCACTTGCTTTTAAAGGCAAATGGGGAAGGGACGTTTTTTACATAATCTTATCAGCTTAAAGGTCAAGAGAGCATGCATCCTGTCTCAATGCCTAGCTATTGCAACCTCTCGAGCACGGAAGCGCATATTTGGCCAATAAGGGCTAAGGCAAGGTTCCTGCAGACACTCCCACCCTACTTCCTCCCGGCACTGTCTTAGGCTGCCACATTAATATGCCCTTGTGGGCCTATAATGGCGCCACTTGTAAAGTCACTTAAGGTGGCATTAGTTTTTAAGGCTCGACATCATCTGAGGTTTTAAACTTACATGGTTGTTAGCAGAATTTATTTCTTTGCAGCTGTGGAATTCATGGAGGCTTACTTCTTCAAGACTAATAGGAGAGAGAGTCTCTGATTTCTAAACTGTCTTAAATGGCTCATGTGATTGTCAGGCCCACTCAGCATAATCTCTCTTTTGAGTAACTCATAATCATCTGATTCTGTACTGTAATTAAGTCTTCAAAAACCCTTTCACCTTGCCATGTAACATAACTAATTATGGGAGTGACTACCTTATCCTCTGGCCACCCATACTCAAGGAGTGGAGGTTATATAGGGCATGTTCAATAGTGGGCAAGAATATTGAGGGCCATCTTAGAATTCTGTAAACCACAAGTTGAGTTAGAGCAGAAGTCACAGGAGCAGTTTTTACATACAGTACTGCTTTGAGTCCTGAAAGATAAAGGGAAACACAGAGCTGGGGGAAGAGCCTTCTTGTACAAAATCTAAGAGAAACTCTTGGGTACCTATGGTATGCAGAGGGATCCAAGTGGCCACGAGAAGAAAGAGTCTAAGAGGCAGGGCCACATCATCGACATGTCACATGGCAGGACAGCATTACCTTTGTAGAAAACAGACACAGTACCATCACAATATTCTCCAGGGCTGTCCAAGCGTCAACAAACTGAGTGAAACTAGTTTCCAGTGCACATAAAATGCTGTGTAACTTACCAGAAGGAATTTACCAAAAGATTTCATTGTGGGTTGAGGGAGAAGTCACCTGAGTTTTGGAAGTTATAACACACTGTAAAGCCTACAATTTCATCAGCTAATTGTCTGGACACTGAGAGGGGGAACCCAAACAGAACCCAGTTATCTCAGTGAATTGAAGACACAAAGGTTGGAGTTCAGAGAAGTCAAGGTGTCTGGAATTTGCAGAGCAGAATTCTGCCCATTTATCCTCAATGCTTGAGATGATAATGGCAGAATTTTCTGTTTTCAAATTGTGGTGGTGAGGGGGTAGAGGAAGAATATTCTGTGTAATATTTTTCCATGAGATACAAATGGCTGATCATATTCAAATACATGACATCCTTTCATGGGCATAGATCAAACAAAAAAACACTCTTCGGTGGGAAAGTAATCAAAAAGCATTACCCATTCGGTCTTTACTTTTAAAAGTACTTTTACCAGCATGCAAATAGTTAAATCAAAGATTTAGAAAGATCAAAAATTGGTATTCTGTGAATAAAAATAAATAAATGTAGCTAATCTCACTTATATATTAAAATGTGTTTTAATAAGTGTTAGTATTTTCAAGACTCTGCATATGAGATGAATAAGGTAATTAGATAAGGAAAATTAAGAAATAAACATTAAAAACACACTATAACTCAAAATTGCAATTTATAGATTTTTAAGGCACTGATTTTAATTTATTCTATTGATTTTTAATCCATAATAAATAGTATCACTTTTTCTTTCACTTGTTTTGTGCATTTAATGGCTTTGATTTAGCCAATGTAACTATCATTTATTTATTTAAGAAAATGGTTTTATAATCATTCCTTTTTAAATTCATAATATTTTAACATTTATTTGTACGTATTTGTGGGTTACACTGTGTTGTTTCAATACATACATATACTGTGCAGTGATTCACTTAGAGTAGATCTGTGTGTCAGGTAGATGCCATTTGTCTTCCAAAAATATTTATCGAGCATTTCCTCTGTGCTAGGCACTATTTACTAAAAAAGAGTACAAACAAAATTCCCTGCCTTCATAAATCATATATTTTATGGGAAGATACAAAGGAAAACAAGATAGATATGATATATAATGTATCAGAGAGAAGTGCCAAGGTGAATATAGCTGAGAAAGTGAATATGAATTATTGGGTTAAGAAGAAACAGGATGCAATTTTAAACAGGGTGGTCACTTGAAAAAAAAATAACTTCTTAAAAGTCATTTTAACTTTTTAATAACTCAGTGATTTTTTTAAATGCAGGGAGACTAGTATAGAGTAGGTGAAGGGGGGAGAGGGAAGAAAACGAGTTCACTGAAGTAATGAGGAGCAAGATCATGTAGGGTCTTTTAGGTTAAATAAAGGGTTTTTACTCTTAAATGAAACTGAAAGAGAGTTGAGGAGTTTGAGCAAAGAAGAATCATAATCAAACTTCTATTTTAAAAGGTCACTCTAGATGCTGGATTGAGTATAGATTGGAGGAGGTCAAAGGCACATATAGGGAGCACCATTAGGAGGTCATTGCCATAATCCAGGTGAAGCAATGAAGTCTTGATCAAGGGGTGTAGTCGTGTGAGTGCTGAGAAGTGGTTGGATTCTTGGATATATTTTTTAAGTTAGAGCTGAGAGCGTTGCCTGACATATTAGATATGAGGTTAAAATAAAAAAGTAGAACTTAATTTGTTTCAGGTTTTTTGACCTGAACATCTAGAAAGGTGGAGTTGCCAACAACTAAAATGAGAAAGATTGCAGAAGAAACAGGTTTGGTGAGGATTGTCAGTTTGGATTTACTAGCTTTGACATGCCAGTTGCACATCCCAGCAGAGATTTAATTAAATCACGTTCTTAGAATCAATCTTTGCTTTCTTTCTTAATAATTGACCCATTAGTAGAACTTGAGAAAAGAGAAGTAACCCTAGCATCACAACTCGAAAGCCCAGCAATATTTATAATCACTGCCTCTATTAATCATACAACAGTATGGGCTATGGTAATGATAAGATAGGCTGCAGTTATGCCAAATTTCTGATGATGATTGTTGATTTATTCTGTTCTTTCCTATTCAAGAGAGTGTACTGATGTGTAAAGTTAGATGATTGTGAAAATACATTTAAACAGTTTATGTACAAGACCTAAATCAGTAGCAAACTTTAGTACTTTAGCTATTAGAAAAATATCCCATGTAACACTTTAACAATTATCAGAAGTTAAGAACTAAAACAGTCAAGTGAAATCCAATCACAGGTACTTTAGAATTGCAAGGACTTTCAGAAATTTTAGTGGGGGGGGTACCATTCTATTTTTAACATCACAGAATCTTTCTTCCTAAGACCTGTTTATAAATCCTTGTAAGGTGAGGACAGAATCACAGCTGAATGGTAGATTCCTAGTTGTTCTCAGAGTCATTTTTGCATTAATGTTTTGTGAAAGGGTAACCTCTCATCCTGTAGGTTAAATTTTCTCTGGGTCCCTCATATAAATGGACTTCTTCACCATGACTTAATGAATTATTACAAAATATGTCCAATCTCAGCAGTTTGCATAGTTCAGGCTCAGGCTGAGAGTGTGAATTAACAACATGCACAGACACAATGTGTGTGTGTTTCTTTCCCTCTCTCATGTGCACATACACATGCACGTACACAAATAGACACATAAGGACATGGTTTTGGAATAATGAAGATATTTACTATTTGATTCTGCTTCATGCCAAAACTCAATTGATTTACTGAAAGGAACAATGCAAAAGCATCCTAAATGATTCCAACTATCGTACTAAATTACAGAGGTCACTTAGTGTTTCAGAAGACTTCTGCATTGCAAATGTAACAATTAATTATATGATATTACTGGACTATTTGCAATCATTTTAAAATTAACCTTTATATCCTCAGGAGGTTTGTATTTATAAGAGTCACTTGGTGTCTGATAGAGAAACTAATTAGTCAACAAACAGTAAGTACAAAAAGAACACAAATTAGTTCTTTGTTTACCACTACATGGTTGTACCATATAATTTGTATTGCAATTAAAATGTTTTATATTGAGAATGGAAAAACATTTAATTCAGAGATAGATAATAGCAACAATTTCAAGTGTTCCAAGAAACATGTTGACACATTCACTAGGATTACTGTTTATATACACAATACAGGAAAGAAAATGTGTAAAAATAACTATAATCTATTACAAAAGAGCTTCCTTTCTTCCATTACCATTGTTTGAATTTCTGAATAATGTCTTATCCTCATGAAAGACAGTAAATATGAGAATACTTCAAAAAGTTCGTGGAAAAATAGAATTGAAAGTTAATAATAATCTTTCGATGAAATTTTTCAAGTGTCCTCATATTTTAGAAGGCAGAGAACAAAAGCATTCAGATATGGAAAACAGGTTTGTTTGTTTTTTTATCATGCCAAAATATTTTATTCTATAACATCTCATACAAAAACAGTGTTTTCAAATATTGGAGAAAAAGATTTACGCAGAAATCCTGATTATCTGTCAGTTAACCATAGAAAGTCATAAGTACCACTATGTCATGCCATTAATCTACTTCTCATTTAAAAGGAATTGAAAAGAGGCAAAAAAAATTAGGGGTTAAAAATTTAGTTATCTTTATTCTGCATGAATGAAGACCCTGATTGTTCCTTCTTATTTTGGTTTATTAACATAATGCCTTCCAACCTGTGCTATTTATAGTGCTGACGAACCAAAACATACAAAAATGCAGGTCTTTTGATTTTTTTCACTACATTGATATTAGATGTAAACTGCATCTTCTATGCACTCAGATTTTGTCCCTTCATTTAAAGAACTTATTATTTCATCTCCAGGGGTTGTACTTGATTCTTCTTCATATTCTCTTCTTATCCTATTTCTGATTATTTTGTTTCATTTTGTGATATTGTGTTCTTTTTGTGGATGTCATTTCTTCTTCATCTCTTGGACCATCCTTGCCAGATTTATTTTTAAGTCACTTTCAGATTGTTCTATTTCCTTTTTGACTAACTGGAATAAATTCTTCTCCTGAGTTTTGATGTTGATGATTATTGTTCTTAGTGTTAGTTTTCTTCATAGATATCAAAATGCGACTTTGTAGTTTATTTGGGGGTGGAAGTTTATTGGTTTGTTTTTCTCTCCAGTGTTCACACTTAGTTTTCTCTACCTAGCCTCTCCAGTTGTGGAATTAGTGGAAGCTTGGCCCAAATCCTGACCATGGAGCTATGTCTGCTTTCTCCCACCCTTGAGGCAGGGGAATTTAAACAAACTGTAACCACATTGATAGTTACACATTTTTGTTTTTGTTTTGCTTTTCCATCACTTTTCACAAACAATGAAATCCCTCCAGCCCTTGCTTTCTATCCATAAGCCTTGCTGTGTTCCTCTAAGCTATGCAAACACTCCTAATAGCAGTTTCTCTTGATTTCAGCACGTTAGCCCTACTTGCCACATTGTGTTTCTGCACTACAAGTGGGACAGAGATGCTTATCTTGAATTGACTAATTTTCAAGGGGTTACAGACAATATTCTTTTGAGATGAAAAGAAATAGTGCACTATTTCAAAGAAAAAAGCTTGCAGAAACTGCTGATTTGGCTTTCTATTCTTAACTGTACTATTATTGGTCATTGTTTCATAGCCTAGTAATAAATTACCAAACTTAGTTTCCACTATGGTCTAGCAAAGTGAAAGTTTTTGAAATAAAAATAAAGGTAGTCAAAGGCATTGGCTTTGACAACAGAGTCCTAAGGTCAAACCTTACCATTTATTTTGAGGACATGTAGTCTATCATATAAAATGAGGATAATAGTGTTACCACAAAATAGTTTAGTAGACAGGGATAAATTAAAGTTCTGAATTATAGCAAGTGTCCCCTAAATATTGGTTATTATTATTTATATATTTATAGCCAGTTTTTTACCTTATGAACAATCCTCTATTGAAAATTATGAACTTCATCTAGAAGAAGATGAAAACATCATCTCCAATTTCACATTCTTCAGTTTATACTCAGGACTTCAAATTTACTGAAAATACATTCATGCTTTCTTTGGTTATCATGTGTCAACAGAATGATTAGGTGCCAGAGGTTTTGCTGTTTCTTGTGACACTTTTTACCACTTTCTGGATATGACAGAAGACCTCCAAAACGAAAAGGCAACTCTGATTTGCCATGATTTGCCTCCCTATCCTTACAATATTGTTATATCATTGATTTTATTGAAATTATTCATCAGCCTTTAAACTATCTTCAAAGAAATAATGATCTGTGTTTGTATTACCTTTTTTATGTAGTGTTTCTTTGTAGAATTTCTATTTCCCATTTTTTTCCATAGTTTGCCTTATCATAACATCAAAGATTTTTATGCTTTCAATGATTATATCTTTTGCATCTATTCATCCATCTTTTTTGTTGGAAGACAAATCATTGGGTTTGTTTGAAATCAAATCTCTGTCCTCTTCTACCTTCAGTCATAATTTATTATTTCTAAGCCTAATTAAGAATTGTTATCCTGGGATTTCCCATTTTTCCCGTCCTTCCATGTAACTCTCTGGAGGAATCAACAGTAGTCAGCATAACTCCCTATAGGAACCAAACAGTAGTTAAGAGCACAAGCTCTGGAGCGAGGCGGCTAAGATCCAAATTCTAGATATGCCTCTTAATACCTGTGGCCTTTAGCAAGGCATTTAACATTTCTGTGCTTCAGGTTTTTTTTTTTTTTCCATTTGTAAATGAGATTAATAATAATACCTATTTCACAAGATTAATAAGTATTGAATGGTTTAGTAGATGTAAGGCTTTTGGAACTATGCCTGGTGCAATGTGCTGACTATTGTTTGAGTTATGCTGGTAGATTACTCCTTCATTTGACTGGAACACTTCTTCCTGTAGCTTACCAAGAAAAGTGTAAGGGAGGTATTATATGACCTTAATATCTTAAAATGTCTTTATTTTGCCACCAAACTTAGTCATAGTCTTGGTTGTACATAGAATATTTTTTTTTCATTTTATAAAATTATTTTTTTATTATACATATTTTTGGGATACAACATTGACTACCATCACCTGTGTCATGATCCAATCAATATTATTAGCAGACTCATTATTACAAATGGTAAGTACATAGAATTCTTGATTGCAAATAAGTTTCACTCAGATCATCAAATCATAGCTCTTCTGTCTCCGAGCATCTAAGGTTGCTTTTGAGAGGGGAGTTTAATGCTGCTTCCCTCTTCTTTGTACCCACAGTCTCATTCTCAGAAAATTTTAGGCTATCCTCATTTTTTTCTGGAGATTTGGAATTTCACAGATTGTGCTTATTGATAAGTGTATTTCACTCATTTCAAAGAGCTCTCAAAAGATCCATTCATTCAGATGACTGCAATACTTCAATTCTGGAAAATGTTCTATCATTTTTTGCTAATGACCTTTACTTGTTTTCTCTGTTCTATCCTTCTAATATTGAACCTATTCGAATCTCATTTTTCTAGGTTTTTTTTTTACCTTTTTTCTTTCATATTTGCTGTAGCTATCTTCCTGTTATATTTTCTGAGATATAGAAAGAAATGTTCTCTTTTGTCAAATCTTTCCGTGAGATTTAAAAATATATATATGCATTATATATTTTTAAACTTCCAAGAGCCCTTTCTTGTTATTTTAAACAGGATTGTATTATTTTCTATGTATGTAATAATCTCATATATCTCTGATATATATGAGAATTGGATTTCCTTAAATATTTGTGGGCTAGAGAGGGTAGTTTTCTTCTATTCTGTAAAATAGTATTTCTTTCAGTTTTACATTTTTTCTATTTGCTTATTTTGTTATCTCCACTGCTTATGTTCAAGGGCTTCTTCAAATATCTGATGATTATCAGCTCACCAATTATATTTAATAATGAAGCAGAAAGAAACCGATTAGAAGTTCTGGGGAAAGGAAAGTGTTTACATATCAAGTACAATTGGAAAAGAGTTTGCTGTTTTTTCTGGGTAATTCTTCAGATGTCAGTTTTTTTAGAAACTTTGGGAAGAGTGGATACCAGGCTTCTGGCATTTCGTTTGGGGGTTGAAGGTGTGGGTCTTAGAAATTACCTATCTGATTTAAATACATTCAGTATATTCCCTATTTTTACCTCTACACCTCAAATTCTTCCTTTGGTCCCTAGTTGGCATATTGGATTTGAGACCCTCCTTTATTTTTATCAAAGCAGGAATGTAGACATTGAGGTCCTGTTATTTTATGAGTAAAGCAAAAGGAGATAAAACATTCATTCCTTCAAAAACTGACTTCCAAGCAATCCTAATGTTAAGTCATTTAACTTGCCCTTGCCCTCTGTTTTCAACAGCACTTTTGAGATGAGAACATCCATGAGTTTCCATGAATCTAATCAAGTTTTTTTCATTTCCATAAGTGTGAATATACTTTATTCTATACCTTCTTCCTCCATCCAGCTGCATTTATTTGTATAAAAGTTTATAAAAGTCTCTTGTCTACAGATCTTTCTTCCATTCTTTGTCTGTTGGTTTTCATCATTTTCATAGTTATATCTTAGCATTGGGAAAACTAGAAGAGAAACAAATGTGATTCATCCACATAACCAGTGATCAATTTATTTTAAATGAGGTATGGTATAAAAAATAAGATTAGCTGAGGACATACCAAAGATAGCAACTAGAGTGGACTCTGAAAGACATGAGATTCTATGAACATGGATTTGAGAATGCTCTCTCAAAAGAGCCAATTGATTGATAAAAGAAGAGCAAAATAATGAGTAAGTATGGAAAATATTATCAATTAGAAAAGTTTAAGGTAATTGGGAGCATTTAGCCTAGACTTGATAAACTGGCAGTGAAGTGTGATTTAAAGCTCAGATATCATGGCTAATCCCCCATTAAGCAAATGGACAAGGAAGTAAAATGTAAAATGCCTGCCTCGAAAGAAATTTTAAAGGACCTTCCCAATACCAAAATAGCAATTTAGTGAATTCTGGAATTTCTTTCACATAGACTGAGATGATTTAGACAAGTATCACAAATTCAATATTATATGAAGTGTAACATGGACATAGCATAGAGGCCTAGATTTGAATAGTAAAAGAACAACATTAAATAATAATAAATACAGGCAGTCTTTGACTTGCATGATGCCTCATTAACTAAAACTTGCATTAGTTTCCTGTGGCTGCCATAACAAATTGCAATAAACTTGGTGGCTTAAACAATAGAAATGTGTACTCTTATAATTCTGGAGGCCAGAAGTTCAAAATTAAGTTGTCAGCAGGGCTGCATTCTCTCTGGAGGCTCTAGAGGAGAATTTGTTCTTTCCCAGCTTCTGGTGACTCTCTGCATTTCTAACTTGTAGGCACGTGTAGTCAATCTCTGGTTCCATTACTACATTGTCCCCTTCTCTTCTCTCTGTCTTCTACCCTGCCTGTCTCAAACTTCCCTCTGCCTCTCTCACAAGTCCATCAGTCTTTGGATTTAGGGCCTATTTGGATAATCTACTACAATCTCCCAATCTCACGATGCTTAACCTAAGTCTACAAAAGCCTTTTTTTCCCAAATTAGGTAATATTCACAGGCTCCAGTTATTAGTACCTAGACATATGGGGGAGGGCACACCATGCAACTCACTATACCAGTGCATATAAGAACCATGTCCTCACATTTATCTCAGTTATCATGGAACTGTGAAAAATAAGACCTGCCTGTAATGTGTATTATGTATTATTTGGGTATTCAAAGTGAAGAGCTGAAACTTGGGAAAATTTCTCAGAACATTGTGCTTAGCTTAGAATGACAAAAGACAACATCACAGATGTGAAGAGCCAGAATATAGTACTTTAACACTGTGTCCTCACGTGGTGGAAGGGTGAAAGTGCCAGCACTATGTCACCAGAATGTAAGAATTAGGCTATCAACTGTGTATAGCAGGGCCTCTGTGACTGTCCACCGAAGATAGATCCAGATGCTCCAAAATGATAACCAGCTCCCAGACAAAAAAGGTTATTCTGATTACTCATTTGTCCATCTTCATGAAGTCACATAAAATGCAAAATGTGCAACATAACATCGTTGTTGGTATGTGTGTTTTTAAAATAGAGGTAAATTTATATAGTATATAGATTATTCATTTCTCTTTTCATGCTTAACTATATTATCAAAGTAAAATTTATGCTTCTAGTGGTTTTAAGTCAATTCTGATTTTACTGTCCTATTAGTTTGCAAATGGGCCAAAGGAAAAGAATATCAAACTAAAGAAGAAAAGTTAATCGAGAACAGAATACATGATAAATGAATATGTTTTCAACACAAATAGGCAAGACTATTTAAAGCAAAAAACATGAATATTTGAAAATAGTCTTTATGTGAATAATGTAAAATATCAAAAGGAATAGTGCACATTATAGTAAAGACACTGAATGACAAATATCAAATCACAAAAATGTAAGAGTACCATATGTGTTATATAATTGGTGTTCTTAAAATATTTGTTAGTTCACATGGCATTGATTTTGTAATTCCATTGAGCAAGCAAGTAATCAATTAAGAGAGGCTGTTATTCCACTAAAGCCATTGACCCAAACGCTCTGGTCAAATATTTTCAAGCATTAATCAATCTGATACCAAAGTTTCAATGGTAGAAAAATAGTTTTGTGGGTGGGTGGATCTATCGTATAAGTGAAAAATGTTATTTATTCTAGGCAAGTTAATAAAGAGAGAAGTCATATAGATTTAAGGTAAATGCATGAATAATAAGATGGGTTTGAATCCTGAATTCATTACCTAATTAACTCTGTGACCATGGATGTCTCAGTCGTTCCTGCTACTATAACAAAATACCAGAAACTGGGTAATTTATAAATAACAGAAATTATTTCTAACAGTTCTGGGAACTGCAAACTCCAAGATCAAGGTACCAGCAGATTTGGTGTCTGCTGAGTTCTCAGTCTTTGTTTCCAAGATGTTGCCTTTCTGCTGTGTCCTCACATGGTGGAAGGGCAAAGAACGATAAAAGAGACTAACTCTCTCCCTCAAGCCCTTTTATAAGGGCGCTGATTCCACCCATGAGGGTGGAGTTTTAATACCATAACTTTGGATAGAAAGTTCCAAATATGAATTTAAGAGGGACACATACATTTAAACCATAGCAATGGATAAGCCCCTGAATGTTTTTGTATTTCAGGTTTCTAACATATGATAGGGATAATATTGCCTCTCTCATCAGGTTCTTGTCAGGATTAAATAAATTGATACATTTAAAGCACTAAGAACAGTAAGGACCTTACAAACCTTAGCTATAATAATTAATATTGCCATTTTTAAAAGAATCTATAGGTAGAAGATTCATCAAACCCTTTAGCAATATCTCCTTAAGTATATACTAGCAAAAGATATCTGTTCCAGTTCTTAGCTAATCCAATTATAAATACATTAAGTAAACTAAAATACTATACTCAATTCTAACTAATAAATTTATTTTAAAAATATTTATTAAATGCCTTCTGTGTGATGCCATTGAGCTGGATAGTGATTAAAGAACAAAGATGAATAAATACTAGTTTCAGCCTTCAAAACTTTACAGTTTAGTTAAGGAGATAAACAATTATACAATAACTCAATATAGTATTACACACACTGCTACAAAGAAAGGGCCTAGAATAGTAAAGGAGAGAGTTATTAATTTTCTCCATGCAGGTTTCGCAGTTCTGTGATAAAATGGATTTACTGACACTTCTTAAGATAGACTTTAAAGTCAGAGATTGATGAGGATGGCATATGAGGCAGAGTGTGTCCACAGACCTGGGAGTACTGTAATTGGAAGCAAAGGGCATGTATAATGGGATGAGGATAAATAAGAAAGAAGCATTAGCTTGATGCTTTATACACCAAGCTGAAGAGTCCATATTTTCTTCAGTGACGAGGGAAATCATTAATGAGTATTCTTTTTTCTTTTCTTTTTTTTTAAGCAGTGGAAATGGCATATTGAAGCTACATTTTAGAAAGATTTATCTGATTTACAATCTAGGATGGATTAAAATGAGGAAAGATTGAAAGTAAGAGAATCCATTACAAAGCTATCTGTATAAAGAGTATCAGTGTACACGAGAAATGATGAAAGCCTAAACAATGTATATGAGAATGTGAGTGGCATATATAAAGGACATTGTGAAAGTCAAATCACCAGACTTAACTGGTTGCATGTACAAGAGAAAGAAATCAAAGATATCCCCAATATGCAAGCCTAATGCCTCAGAAAGTAGTTCTACCCTTTTAGAGATAAAGTAGTTAAAAAGTGGCAGGGCCTGGAAGTGTAAGGCAGTCAAGTTTTAGACACAATGTGTTTGAGGTTTGAGCACACAATCCAATACTACAGTGAGTTGGAAAAAGGAGATAACAGAGTTATGCAAGATCCTTAACAGGTCTCAAAGGCTGCAAAGATCGTAGATCCAAACGAATGAGTTAAAGAATTGAGGATGCCATCATTTATAAAGAATGCACATTTGGGGATGGGAGAGCCAATAGAGAGGAATGAAATCTTGCAGAGAAGAATGAGGGGTGATGCCGGGTGAGCATAGAGTCACAAAAACACAGGACAGATGTCTTCACAAAAAAGAGGTTGCCATCACTATCAAATACCATGGGGAATTTTGGTAATTCCTTGAGAAAAGGATATGGCAATCAAGAAGTTACTGGGAACTTTGAAGAGCAATTTTAGTAAGATGTGGAGGTAAAAGTCAGATAACACGGGCTTAAGAACCCAGTGAGTAGTGAAGAAATAACATCAAATATACACACATACACAAGTATCTCGATAATCTTGTGCCTTGGCATGGTTTTGATTTCCATTACTGTCTTAAAATTAAGATGATTCCATGATCCACACACACACCCCTACACCACATGCATATGATGTGCAGATGATGGATGCCACAAACAATAAAGATTTATAACAGACAAGGAAAGTGTCAGGTTCAGAATTTTAAATGGAAAGGGATGAGCCTTGGAAAGTATAAAGTCTGTTTGCTCTCAAAAATAATGATTAAGAGAGTAGAAAATCAGAGATATTTTAGAAAAATGGGTAAAAGTAAGACAAATTCAATCTTTTGGGGGAAGGAAGAAAAGAGGTAGCACATTAAGAGGTGAGCCTATTTCTTAAAATAAAAGATTGAGTGTGGAGTAAATGTGGGCTTGGTGCTGTGGGTTAAATGTGACCCTCAAGGGTTCATGTTGGAAACTTGATCCCTATGGTAAGAACGGTAACAGGCCGGGAAATCCAATTATGGCATTTGAAAGGTGGGACGTTTGTAAAGTGATTAGATCCAAGGACTGTGCCCTAGTGAACGGAATGATTCTTTCATGGGGTAATGAATTGATGGTTTAATGCATAGTAATGGCTGTGATTCTGATGATTTTAAAAGAAGAGCAAGTGAGGACGTTACCTGTCTCTTGCACAGCCCATTCTCGCCATGGAACACCTCGTGCATCACTGTAGAAGGAGGCCAAGGCGCTCGCCAGATGAGTTCCCAACCTCCAAATTGTAAGAAATAAATGGTATTATTTTATAAGCTACCCAGTTTCCGGTATTCTATTATAAACACCAGAAATGGACTAATACACTTGGGTAATATAGAATAAGATTGGAAGAGTTGTCATACAGAACACAGAGAAGAGCAACATAAGATAAATAAGATTATTCAAATACTAACGTGGACACAATAAAATAAACATAATTGTGATGATTTTAAGACTTTCAGCTTTATTTATTTTCCGGGAAAATGGGGAAGGAGAGAGAAAAAGAACAACAGAATGAGTGCCATGACTTGGTCTTCACAAAGCAGAAAAGACAGAAATTCTGTCATAAAGTGACTTAAAGATTTATAGCAACTATATCATAAAAGTGCTTAACCATGGCAAGTTATAGAAACAAAAGAAAGCAGGGCAAAGTGATAGACTGAGAGAGGAAGAAGAGTATAGGGACAACGAAATCAGGCTGGAAACTTGTTCAGCACCAGTAAAGAAGTGGAAGACATCAAAGGAAAAATACAAGTTGGCTCCTTAAAGGTAAATTAATTGAGGCTTGGAATTGAAGCTGGAGGACTTTGTGTTAAGAGCACTGAGCAACAGTGTGTTAAAACATGTTTTCTTTCTGTTCTTTAATAAAAACAATGTGTCAGATCAAACTGTGGGTCAGAAGCAAACCAATAACATACAAGGGAAATTCAGATCAATTTGTTCCATAGAATATCTTAAAGATAATTTTTTAATATGTCACAATTACATCATTTACTTCTTTTATATAAATATCTGGATAATACTGTGCATTTGCATGGTTCTGATTTCCACTTTTGTTAATTAAGATAATTTTATCATTTATTTATTCATCCATCCATCTAGCCATCCGAGCATGTGCCGTGTTCAAAGCACTATATCAGAAACCTATCTAAAATAGGATACAGATGCTGTTGTATAGTTGCAGAGACAAACACAACTAAATGATCACAAACAAAGATAGGATATATAAAGTTTCCATAAGAGCTTTAAATGAAAGAAGCTGACCTGGTCAGGGAAAACATTTTCTGGTAAATAATACTGGACCTGAGGTTTGTGGATGAGAAAGCAAAAAATGCATTTGTGTATGGTTGTTGAGCGGAGCGGGTTATGATGAGCAGTGATGTATTCTAGGAAGAGGTGTCTTTTACATAAACAATGGGAATCTAAGAGAGAAAGGTATATTTGAAGTACTCAGTTCAAGGAACTGAAAACAGTCTAGTATGATTATAGTGCAGAAATAGATAGGCAGGGACATCCAGCAGGTTTCTGTAAGCCATATTAAAGATTTTTATCTTTATTCTAAAAGCAGTTTGATACCACCCAACCTGTTTAAGCAGGGGTTGTCATAACTACATTGCATTTTGAAGTCATTCTGGCCACAGGGTGGAAAAGAGGTTATATAGAAGCCACCGCAAATAAAGAAAGATCACTTAGTAAGGTATTGCAGTAGACTAGAAGATATGAAGCTGATTTAATCAAGGGTTAGAACAGGGAGAAGATGATGAATTTATAGGATATTTATGAAGTTCAATTGACTGACAGGACTCAGTGATGGATGGCATGGGTGTAAACGTGAGGAAGCTGTCAAAAATGTCCTTTTTTTTTTTTTTTTTTGACACAGCTCGATGGATAAAGAACTTAAGAAGAACATCATGTTTCAGAACAAGTGAGCTCAAGGGGTTTGGCTTTGAGACACCATATTTGGTATTCCTTTGAGATTTCTTGGCAGGAATGTTAAGTTAGCAAATGAATATAGAACCCAGTAGAAGGGTCTAGGTCCAAGCTATGAGGTGTCTAATGGCTGGAAGGAAAAGAGTAAAACTACAAAGATGTGGTCAGCAAAGTAGTCTGAATTCTAGAACACTAGTTGTCATAAAAACAAAGGAAAGTAAAGTTTGCTTTTGTTCAATTTTACTTCTGTTCCCCCCTCCCCAAAGAGAGAGGTGGTGATCAAAAATGCCTAATCCTGCTGAGAGATCAGGTAACTTGAGATGTGAAAAATTCCAAGTGACTTTAGAGATACAGAAGTCATTCAATAATGTTAAACAAAACCATTCAACAGAGTGATGAAAGTGGAGAACAGATTAGAGTAAGTGGAAATGAGAGTGGGAAGTGAGGAAATAAAGACTAAAAAAGAAGTAAAACTTGGTCCAGAAGTTTATCTTAAGAAGAAGGTGGAAGGAAGGAACTCTTTCTCTTCCAGCTATTATAAAGTAACTGGAACTAGACTTAGCTTCCCAACATAAACAACTAGAAAACAGAGAGCAAAGCAGGTGAACAACTATTTTTAGGTGCCAGTTAGCAGCACAGCCTCACTGTGACCAGAGGGGAATGAGATTTCCTCTACATCTGTACTGATTTTCTGCCTAGAGATCCCTCCTGAACCACGGCAAGAAGAGCTATCCGAAGACATTCTTGGAATTATGGCAGAAATGAAGAGACAGAGATAGGCATTTGGCAAGCAATGGTGATGAGATCTGCAGGGCAAATTAACAGACAGAAGGAAAGAACTCAAGGAATCTGCATAGATCTTCCTTGAATCTGCTGCTGAATACTAAGACATAAAGGCAGAGGCAGAAACTTCACAAGGTTAACTTAAGAAGAATTCCCAGGGAATTTTAGGAAAAGCATTCCCGGAGCTCATATAAGGCTGGAGGACAGCAAAGATCTGGATGGTAAAAAGGAGAGAACTCTTTTAATGCCCAGAGGTTCAGTAGAAATATTAGAAGGGACATGCCTTACTGGTAAGGAGAAGCAGTGGTTCTCAATCAGGGATGAACTTACTTCCCCAGAAGAAGACCTTTGGCAATGTCTGGAGACATTTCTGGTGTCACGTTTGGAGGATGAGGGGAGAGGTACTATTAGAATCTTCTGAGTAGAGGTTAGAAATGATGATAAATGTCTTACAATGCACAAGACGATCCCCCATAGCGAATAATTATCGAGCTACAAATATCAATAGCGCAGAGGTTAAAAGCCCTGCATTACAGAGAGGCAGTACTGTCCCTATATATAAGCAAGGGGGCTCTGACTCCTGCCCCATGCCTCAGGAGACCTCCATGATTTGCCTTGGAGGCAAAGAAGGTTTCCTCCCATTGCTTGGGAATAGCTGAGGCTGACAAGTGACATATAGCTGGAGTGCCCTTGAGCCCTGCCCAGAATTTGCATGGGTCCCAGCCCCCATTTCTTTATTTGGGACTCTCAGAACTTTCCCACGCATGGAGTCCACTAGATATCCCAAGGAGTTTTGACACTCATGTTCATAGAACTACCTAAAGGTTGTATGTTTCTACAAAGGAGGCTGGGTAAGTTTATTACTCCTAATGACTGGCATAGTATTTATTCCACAATTTTGTATGAGATTAGGTGGCCAAAATGGTGCATACATGTTGATTTGAAGTGATTCTCACTCATGTTGGATACAGGATGAGTTCAGTAGACTCAGGCTGATAAAACTTCACCACCAACCCTCATGTTTGAGAAGCTTGTATGGGCTGGTGGATCAGCTCTTCTGACCATGTGCCACCACTTGTAGTCTTCAGTGTCTGAGAATAATGAGTTCAGAAGCAGTTATCCTTCACCCTATTCACTCTTCCATCACCTCTGGCACCTAAGGCAGTCACTCAGTCAGGATCACATGTCAATCAGTCCTCCGGGAGTGGCCTTGCCTGTGTCTTCCAAGAGTTTTCACATCATTTCTCTGTAACACTGATGACTGATTCCCTCTGTGTCTGTTGCTTTCGATCTATTTGATGATGATGTGCTTTTCCAGGTTGACATTATGTTGTGCTAGACAAAGAACAGTCATTCTTGAGCAAATTGCTCTGTTATTATCACTTCACCCATAGCCCCTTCATCCTCGCCCTACTGATGGCAATGTATGGAAGTCAAGAGAGCTCTCAACATTGGAAAAGATTACATTTTAGGAATGTAGTGATTTCAGCCTAAAAAGTTTAAAAGAAGAAATAGTTAACAGATATGTGCTCATTTATGCTATAAAATTGCAAATGGTAAATTTGACATAAACAGAAAATAAATTATTATTTGCATATTTCTGCATATTCCAGGTAAGACTTGGATTTCTAGTCATCATCAATAAAGAAGAATAAAACTTTTGAGAACATGATTGGAAGCTCGATGCTTAGGGGACAGATCGGATAATACAGCTTCATTCATGATTTATGATTTGTCATGTAATAAATAATTTTGTATTAAATAAATGTCATGAGGAAACTGGAGAAGCAAGGAGAACTATATTGTTTCAATATGAAGAGATTGCAAAGAGCTATGACATTGTGAGTAACACCAGCATTGTTATCTTTTACTCATGACGGGAGAGAAAAAATTAGCCAGGAATGGCACAAATGAAAACAAAGAAAATGAAGAAATGTTTCTTGGACCTAAAAATAAAGAGATGGTCCCCATACACATGAAGGATATTTACATGCCCTGATTGTAAAAATGAAATACATGAGAACCTCTTCTGTAGCATTAGAGCAAATATTCATTGATAAAAACTATATCTAACATGGGCCCATGAATTCCAGAATACATATTTGACCTAGTTTCTTTATATAGACAGGGACTACACGACAAACGTTTTCTTGGGTTTCTGCATGACATAGGGGCTATTCTGAGAAAATGTCTACTCTACACTTGTCCTGACAAAGCTTTACAACAAGTTCCAAAGGATCAGTTTCATCTGCAAGTTACTTAACTGCCAGTCCAAAAAAAAAAAATTCAACAATCTTAAAGAATGACAAAATTGGTACTTAACAATATAGAATATACAATACCTAGAATCCACAGGATTTTTGAAGAAGCTGGAAAAAAGTATGACCTACCATAGGACAAATAGCAATCTACAGAAACAGACCCAGACCCAGAAATGACAGATGAGAGAATTAACAGAGAGATGAGAAGAATGTTAAAATAGCTATTAAAAATACGTGAAATGATACAAAGGTAAATATGGATATAAAAAGAAAATTTTAAATGATAAAAAAGTCAACTAAATAAAACTTTTAGAGAGGAGAAATTTTATGTCTGAAGTGAAGATTTTGCTGCAAGATATTATCAGCAGATAAGACACTGCAGGAGAAAAAATAATCAGTGAACCTGAAGACATAGCAACAGAAACCATCTAAAAAGAAGCACAGAGAATAAAAATACTAAAAAAATTGAAAAGCTTCAGTGATCTACCTGTCAACATCAAGCATTCTAACTTATATAGTCTCATAATTGGGAGATAAGGATAGATTTAGGGGGAAAAAATGTAGAGAAATACTGGCTGAAAATTTTCCTAATTTGATAAAAACCATAAACCCACAGATCCACAAAACACAAGCAACCATGCTAAGGCATATCATACTCAAATTGTTAGAACCAGTGGTAAAGAGAAAATTTGGAAAGCAGCCAGAGGAAAAGTCATACTGTGTACAGTGAAACAAAAATGTTAATGACAGCAGTCATCTTGTGAGAAACTAGGCAAGCCAGAAAACAGAAAAAATATTATTAATGTGCTGGAAAAAAAGTGACTGCCAACCTAGAATTTTTTCCAGCAAAATATTCTTCACAAATTAAGGCAAAATATTAACTTTTTTTTTTTTCTGGAAAAGCAAAAGCTGAGTAAATATGTCACCAGAAAAACTGAACTGAACTACAAAAAAAAAAAAAAATAGTTATTTAGTTAGAAGAAAAAGGACACACACACACACAGATACTAATGGCTTAGGTTTTATATTTTACTTCTTGTGCTTACTTTAAGTAAGTGGAGATTTAACATGGCATTACTGCCTTGATAAGTATAATGACAAATATTTTATTTTAAAACTCCGTTTTTCCAAAGGTGTTTCTCAACTAATAGGCAGGTTAGTAACCATAACATAAACACAGTCTGAACCACATGTCTGTGGTTTAAAATGAGTTAATATCCATCAAGTTTTGTAAATTAATTTGTTTCAGACTAACATTTTTTTAATTATATTAAAGAGCTTGACTTTGAAATTCAGTCTAATTTCCTTCTTCCATGCATTGTCTTATCATCTGGGACAGTTTTACTATATTTTGATTATATATTTTTTCACATTTAATGTCTTTAATTTAGTTTGATGAAACTGGAATTAAACCAATTGCTTGGTGGAATAAACCAATGTGTGATTTACACTCATTTTAATTTCACTTGAAAAATATCTTTAGAATTGTCTACTGAACCTTACTTGACCCACTACAGAGTTAATTAAAAGTCTGCAGATTAATTGAGCAAATTTGAAATATTTTTAAATGTAATTTATTTTTCATTATTTTTTAACTTCTTGCTGTAATGTATAAGCCAATTTCTTGAATATGCTAAAATATTTATCTGTTCTTCCAACAAACATTTATTTTAAATGAAATATTTTTACTGAATAATAAAAAATATATGTATACATGAGAAATTTATATCTGAGAAATAACTACACTGACCATTCTAAAGAAAAAACTACCGTTTCATTAAAAAATCAGGTTGACTAGAAATCTACTTCCTATATTTCCATTCATCAAACTCAAGAAGTTTTTTTGTATGAAATGTCATATGCCCACTACTTAGCTATAAAAAGTAAAAAAAAAAAAAAAAAAATAGCTTATTGCATCCATTCCAACAGTTCCCAGAAGGAGATTTTTACTGTCAGACCAAGTGGAAATAGTTTAACATGATAGATGTTTCTTAGAATTTTGTATGTCCAACAAATGCAGATTTATAAATTCATGAAATCCCATGAATATATACCCAGATTCCCTAAATATCAAGTATTGTTAAATAAAGATATTCTCCAATTGAAAAGATTATTTTTTATGAGTCTCACTTTATTTTAAAAAAAAAAAAAAACCTTGAAAGAAAGTTTGTTTAAAAATTTTGTTTCTCTGTTAAGTATTCAGGGGAGCATATTGAATTCTTGGTACTGTATGATACGTGTGTATTATGAATGGTCTTTTCCAGAATGACCTACTAATCTCTATTTGTTGTTGCTAATGATATATTTTTGCACACATCTGATCAAAGGCTATTTGGTCACTTGATGGAAAGAAAAAAATTTGTGTCCATCGAGTGATGGAAATGACTCCAATAATAACAAGAAAAAAACACACATGCATGCATATATATGTGTCACACACATATTCATGTGTTCACACACTGTCTATATGTACAACTGAAGGCATTAAAAGTAATGTACAAAAGATCAGATAAATCATGTTCATATACCATTACCAAATAAAAGTCTCAAAGGGAATAAGGCAAAAGCCCTGTAATTGATGATCAAAAGCACTTATAGACAATGAGAGTAGACTGCAAAATATTTATATCAATCTTTACAGACATCCTCTCTCACATTGATGAAAACATATCCAGCATTGCCATAGACATTTCCACTGATGTATTATTAGCAGCATCTATCAATCTACAAGCTGCATTGAGATATCAGTGAAATTTGACAGTCCTCTGATTGGACTTTCTGAAGCCTGAATCTTTCTGCTTTTGATCCTTCCCACTTCAATCACGAGCCAATTTTTTCCCAACATCTTTCTCCACTGCATTTAGTAACTGCTTGATATATCTTTTTGTTTCCTGCTATTTATAACTTAATGCAGGTGTGGGGGAAGAGCTGAGGGCCTCAGCCATGCCCCCCTTCCCCAACATCCACATCCAGCCCAGGGATGACCACCAGGCCACCACCCCTGCTAGGGAGCCTGAGTGGCTTTGGGTCCTTCTAGGTTTTATAGGTGTTCTTTTGTGGTGTTAGACCTTTATTAGTTAATATCAGAACTTTGTCTCTGATCTGTGGGTTTTTGTTTTTTCTTTCAGTTCTGTATTGGATTATTCACATTCCCACCACTTAAACTCTGCACTGGAACTAATTTTTCGTCCTTTGCTTACTTCTAAAATGGGGGAACTTCCTGTGGGAACCAGCACTTGAGCCCTGTGGTTGAGCTAAATTGCTGTGTTGCTGCTGATTCTCTGGGGAAGGCTTTTTTGCAGCTCAGGTTTTAATTGTTGACCTTGTAAGTACTTCCGGGTCTTGTGAGGTCTGGTGAACCTGGGTTGTGTGTACACTCAGGTCTGAGCCTAAGACTTTTCAGAAACTGCACCCCCTGTAGTTCTATACTCCTGACCAGTCTCCACTGAGTGGTCCTGTGCTGATTGGGGGGCAGATCACATGTCCATGCTGTGCCCCAATGTTCCCCCGGTGGGCCCGTCTCCCCCACCTCCCACACTCCAAACACTTCCCATAGGACGGGCCATGCGCCGGTCCCTTTTGGTGACTCACTGGCCTCTGACTGGCTCCTTTTCTCAGTTGCTTGTGGCCCCTTGCTCCTATGTGGGTCCATGGGAACCATATTCATGGTCTTTTTGGCCTGGAGGCAACCAAGGCCCTCTTCTCCCCTGCAGCCTCCAAGCAACTTCATATGAAGGGCACGGCTGTGACATTTGCCAGCTCTTGCTCCATATGCTCACCAGGGCCAGCTTTGAAATGGCCTGGGCTCGAAATGGTCGGAGTGCTTCTTTCTTTCTCTCATCATGTTTTCTCCTGCCTTCATGAACTCCATACATGTTTCTTCCTCTTCCCATGATCTCTAGCAGCCCCACCTTGACAGTTCATTGCTTTTTAATAGTTGTAAATGGGTTGACTGTGGGAAGGAGTGATGCTGGGTACTGTCTAGTCCACCATGTTGATTGAAAGTCCCTTAGATTTTTATATATTTTTATCTTCTCTATTTTGAAGCTTAAAAATGAAACATTAACTTACAAATAGCAGGAAAGAAAGATATACCAAACAGTTACAAAATGCAATGGAGGAAGACGTTGGGAAAAAATTGGCTGGAAATTGAAGTGGGAAGGGTCAAAAGCAGAAAGATTCAGGCTTCAGAAAGTACCATCAGAGGACAGTCAAATTTCACTGATATCTCAATGCGGCTTGTACATTGATGGATACTGCTAATAATACATCAGTTGTAAAAATTAAGTGAGATGAATGAGACAGTATATGGTGAAAGCAATTAGTACATCCTCAAAAATATCCAGTCATCAACCATAATTTTGTAGGTGAAGGGTACTCATTGAAGGTTTTCAAGCAGATATTAGGTTGCGGTATAAGTCCTCAAGGCAATTCTCTGTTGTAAATAATAAATTCGAAAAGATATGAATTGGATGCACAAATGTCAATTAAGAATGAAACTGCATTAATTGCTAGAATTTTCTTTCATTTTAGGTCCTGGTAATGATGGTGAAAATGGAACATAATAGAAAGGAAAGAAAAGAAAGAGACATTTGTGAAACATCTGCAAATCTTCAACAATGTCTAAATAAAGTGTTTACGGTTCCAAATGTGAATTATCACAGATTTTTATAGATGGACTTTCGTCTAGACTCACATACTTGCCAAGTAGTTACAGAACACATATTGAACAAACTCTGCTGACAGGAATAAGCTCTTAAAATAGATCATTCTACTTTCAGGCCAATATAACTATTTAAAAGCAATCTCCTTGTTATAGTGACCTGAAAGTCTCATATCTGTCTGATGTCCCTACTACTCGTCTCTGAATCTATGCAATCTGGCCCTGTTTCCACACATAAAGTCCTTCAGATAACCTAGCCCCTCCACCCTAAATTTTTTTATAAAATCTCTCAGCCTGTTTATTAATTTGTAAGTTGAAATTTTTAATCTTCTTACAATCCTTGTTCTTCTCTTGATGAGTTCTGCTTTGTAATCTCCTTCTAAAGAGTAGAGCTCAATCTACGGCCTCTGTACCTGAAAAGTGTTCACAATTGAGTGTCCTGCAGAGAAGCTAAACACTTAGGTACATACAATGCTGTAACAGAAACGTGTGCAAAGTGCTAGAGATAGAGTACCAACTCAATCTGCCCAGAGAAAAGTGACTTCTGTGAAGAAAGAAGTTTCCACAATAGGGTAAGATTTGAACTTGAATGGTTAGAAATTTCTGAGTTAGAAGAGAATGACATCAGTGTACAGAGTTTGAAGATAAAGCACAGTACGCTAGAAAAAAACTGTGAATCCATGGGGGATAAATGAGATTTTAGAATTCCTGAAGAATAATATTGAAAAACAAAGTTGGAAAAGAAGATGAGAACAGACTTGTACGATATGCTAATACCTGGCAAAATAGCATGTAATACTTGTTACTGCTCTTAAGATCACTAAAATTACTAATTTATTTTGTTTATACTTGCTTCTGCTATCAAGCTATGTTTAACCCAAACTGAATGTGAGCATTTAATTCATTGGATCCAACACACAAGTTATCAATTAAGCATATTACAATTTTTTCTCACATGATTCAGTCATATATTTTTCTTACCTCTCCAGTTTCCCATACTACTCAATTTTGTTTATCCTATTGTAATATATAGTATAGTGGCTAGAACACAGCATTAGGAATTCTAGCTATTATATAACACAATGCATACAAAAATTAAATCAAAATTGATAATAGATATAAATGTAAATTTTAAAGCTATTAAATTTCTAAAAGATGATATAGAAAAAAAATCTTTGTGACATTGGATTAAGCAATGGTTTCTTATATACAACACCAAAATCATGATCCTTAAAGAAAAATAAGTAATAAACTGGAAATCATCAAAAAAAAGAAATTTTGCTTTTCAAAAAGTGCACATACAAGCCACAGATTGGTAGAAAATAATTATAAATTATTTATCTGATAAAGAACTTGTATCCAGAACACCTAAAGAGTTTTTGAAACACAGTAATTTTAAAAAGCACACAACCTAAAAAAATGGGCAAATGTTTTTTCTTTTTGATAGTTTTTATAGTTGAAACATAATTTATTATATATATTTGTGGGGTACACATTTCAATATCAATACCTTCGTAGAATATGTGGTGATCAAATCAAGATAATTAGTATACTCATGTTTATAAAATATAACCAATCTTTGTGACTCTTAACCAATTTCTCAGTAACCCCCTCCCACCTCTAATAACCACTAATAAGTACTCTAATAAGTTCTGTTCTCTTATTTTTGTAAGTTCAACGATTTGTTGTGATTGTCCTTTTTTCTTTCCTTCCTTCCTTCCTTCTTTCTTTCAGCTCCAACTTATGAGTGAGGAATGTAATGCATCTCTTTCTGTGCCTGGCTTATTTCACTCAATATAATTTTCTCTACGTTCATCCATGTTGCTGCAAATGTCATAATTTCATTCTTTTTAATGGCTGCATAGTATTCCATTGAATATATATACCACATTTTCGTTACCCAGTCATCTGTTGATGGACATTTAGGTTGGTTCCAATTCTAGTGTAAATAGAGCTTTGACAAACATGGAGTGCAGGCATCCCTTCGACATAATGATTTCCATTCCTTCAGGTAGGATTGTTGGATCATATGGTAATCCCACCTGTAGTTGTTTGAGGAACCTCCATACTGTTTTCCATAATGGCTGCACTACTTTACAGTCCCACCAACAATGAAGGAGGGTTCTCCTTTCTCCACATCCTCATCAGCAATTGTTATTCTCTGTCCTTTTGAGAAAAGCCACTCTAACTGGGGTGAGATGATATCTCAATGTGGTTTTGATTTGCATTTCCTGATGCTCAGAGATGTTGAGCATTTTTTCATGTGTCTATTGGCCGTTCGTATATCTTCCTTAGAGAAATGCCTATTCAGCTCCTTTGCCCATTTTTTAACTGGGTAACTTGCTTTCTTACTGTTAAGCTGTTTGAGTCCTTTGCATATCCAGATATTAATGCCTTGTGGATGCATAGTTTGCAAACATTTTCTCACATTCTGAAGGTTGTCTTTTCACTCTGTTAATTGTTTCCTCTGCTGTGCAGAAGCTTTGTAGTTTGATAAAATCCCATTTGCTTGTTTCTCTTTTGTTGCCTGTACTTTTAGGGTCTTATTCATAAAGTCTTTGCCTAGTCCTACATCCTGAAGTGTTTCTCCCATGTTTTCTATTAGGCATTATATAATTTCAGGTCTTACATTTAAGTCTCAAATCCATTTTGAGTTGATTTTGGTATATGGCAAGAGGTACAGATCTAGTTTCATTCTTCTACATATGAATGTCCAGTTTTCCCAGCACCATTTGTAAAAGAGGCAGTCTTTACTCCAACATACATTTTTGGTGACTTTCTCAGTAATCAGTTGGATGTAAGTATATGGGTTGATTTCTAGGTTCTCTATTCTGTTCCACTGGTGCAAGTGTCTGTTGTTACGCCAGTACCATGCTGTTTTGGTTACTGATGGAGTTTGGATGTGTTGTGCCCTCCAAAACTCATGTGGGAAATTGATCCCCAATGTGGCAGTGTTGGAAACTGATTGAGTCATGGGAGTGGATCCCTTATGAATGGCTTAGTGCCCTCCCTAGGTGAAGGGCGTAATGTTTGAGTTCTTGCTCTATTAGTTCCCACTACAGCTGGTTCTTTAAAAGACCCTCACACCTCCCCTTCTCTTTCTCTTGCTTCCTCTCACCATGTGATCTGCTTGTACCCGCTGGCTGCCTGCTGCTTTCCACCACGAGTAGAAGCAGCCTGAGGCTGGTGCCAAATGCAGCTGTTCCAGAATCATAAGCCAAATAAACCTCTGTTCTTTATAAATTACCCAGTCTCGGGTATTCTGTTATAGTGATACAAAACAGACTAATACAGTTACTATAGGTTTATAGTACTGTTTGAAGTCGGTTGCTATACCTCCAGCTTTCTTTTCTTATCTTTTTTTCTTTTGCTTAGGATTACTTTGGCTCTTTGGGATCTTTCATTGTTCCATATGAATGTTAGGATTGCCTTTTTTATTTCTTTGAAGAATGTCATTGGTATTTTGATGGGGATTGCATTGAACCTATAGATCACTTTGGGTAGTATGGACATTTTTACAATGTTAATTCTTTCAATCCAAGAGCATGGAGTGTCTTTCCACCTTTTGGTGTCTCTAATTTCTCACAGCAGTGATTTGTAGCTCTTGTTGTAGAGATCTTTCATCTCCCTGGTTAAATTGATTCCCAGGTATTTCAATTTTTTGGTGACTATTATAAATGGGCTAGCTTTCTTGATTTCTTCTTCTGTTAGTTCATTATTGTAGTGTAAAAACTCTCCTGATTTTTGCATGTTGATTAAATCTCCTGAAACCTCACCAAAATCATTTATCAACTCTAAGAGTTTTTTGGTAGAGTCTTTAGGTTTTTCTATATATAAGATCATGTCATTCACAAACAAGAACAGTTTGACTTGTATTTTACAATCTGGGTGCCCTTTATTTCTTTCTCTTGCTTGATTACTGTGGCTAGTACTTCCAATACTATGTCAAGTAAGAGTGGTAAGAGTGGGTATCCTTGTCTTGTTCCTGTTCTTAAGGGGAAAGCCCATTCATGATGATATTGGCAGTAGGTTTGTTGTATGTGGCTCTTATTTTGTTGCAATACTTTTTTTCTATACCTAATTTGCTAAGTCTCTTTATCATGAGTGGATGTTGAATTTTGTCAAATGATTTTTCTGTATCCATTGAGATAATCATATGGTTTTTGTCTGTGATTTTATTGATGTAGCGTATCACATTTATTGACCTGCATATGTTGAACGATCCTTGCATTTCTGGGATCAATCCCACTTGATCATGATGTATAATTTTTTTGATGCATTTCTGTATTCTGGTTGATAATATTTTGTTGAGGATTTTTGTGTCTCTGTTCATCAAATATATTGGCCTGCAGTTTTCTTTTTTCTTGTATCTCTGTCCAGTTTTGGTATCAGGATGATGCTGGCCTCAATGAATGAGTTTGGGAGAATGGCCTCTGTTTTAATTTTGTGAAATAATTTGTAGAGAATTGGTATTAATTCCTCTTTAAAAGTTCAGTAGAATTCAGCAGTAAAGAGGCCGGTCAAGATGACAGAATACACAGTCCCCAGCATCACTCTCTACCACAAATCAACAAATTTACAACTATAAAAAAGCAACAATAGCCAAACTAGGGCCATTAGAGCTCAGGGGAAGAGGAGGAGAGACCTATGGAGTTCATGAAGGTGGGAGAAGCCATGATGAGAGAAAGAAAAAAACAGTCCGACCATTTGGTGCTGTGGCCACATTAAGGCTGAAGCTGCTGAGCACATGAGACAGGAGCCAGCAAAAGCTGCAGCTGTGCCCTTTGGATGAAGTTGCTTGAAGATGGCAGGAGAGAAGAGGGCCTTGGTGTCCCCCAGGCCAGCAAAACCACTTACAAGTTACCATGGTCCCATATAGGAGCAAGGAGACACAACAATGGAAAAAAAGGAGCCACTCATAGGCTAGTGAGTCATTGCAAGGGACTGGTACATGGCCCATCCCATGGGAAGTGTTTGCAGCATGGGATATGGGAAAGACAGGTCCACCTGATGACCACTAGGGCACAGCAAGGACAGCTAACCAGCACCCCAATCAGTGAAGGACCACTCAGAGGAAACTGGTCAGGAATATAGAATTGCACAGGGTAAAGTTTGATGAAAAGACTCAGGCCCAGATCAGAGTTTCTACATGACCCAGGTGCAGTGGGTCTCTGGAGAGCCGGAAGTACCTATTAAAGTCAACCATTAAAATCTGAGCTGCACAAAAAGCCTTCCCTAGGGATTCAGCAGCAAAGCAGCAATTTAGCTCAACCACAGGGCTCAAATGCTGGTTCCCACAGGAAGTTCCCCCATTTTAGAAGTAAGCAAAGAACAACAAAATAGTTCCAGTCCAGGCATACCACCAGTGCCTTGGGGCCTGCTTGGGGACCTGAGGTATGGATCCACGGACTGGACCCCTTCCCACAACCAGGCACACCACCAGTGCCAAGAAGTATTCCAAAAACATCACCTCCATGTGAGTGGCCCATCACAGCCACCACTATAACCACAGCTGCCATGAAAGCAGCTGGATGCCACAACCACCACGCAGATGGTCTGCCAGCCACTGGAGTGCATTGACACAAGGAGAGTCACCAGCAGAGACCAAAGAAAAGAAGATGTCTCTCTCCACAAAACCTATTCCAGAGTGACAGAAGAAGCATCTGCTCTACGATAATATTGGCAGACCTGAACACACCTCTCAGCATTGAACAGATCATCTAGTCAACAAATCAACAGAGAAACCATTACGCTTTCAGAAGGAGAGAAGAAATCTAGAGTTATCAGAGGTGGAAGGAAGGAAAGAAAGGGGGATAGGGAGAGACTGGACAAGGGGCATAAAGAATAAGTACAATTTTAACAATGTATATGCTAATAATATTGATTTGATCAACATATGTCAACAATGTCAACAATGTCAACAATAAACACATACATATACAAATATGTATAACAATTATGATTCAATAAAAATAAAAAATAATAACAATAAATTTTAAAAATCAAGGTAAAAATAAAAACAAAAACAAAAAAACAAACAAAAAGAATTCAGCAGTAAAGCCATGTGATCCTGGGCTTTTTTTGCTGGGAGACTGCTGATTACTGCTTCAATTTCATTGTTATTGGTCTGTGTTTTCTTGGTTCAGTCTTGTTAATTTGTATGTGTCCAGAAATTTATCCATTTCCTCCAGGTTTTCAAATTTGTTGGTGACTAGTGTTTCAAATAGACTCTAATGATTCTTTGCATTTATGTTGTATCAGTTGTAATGTCTCCTCTTTCATTTGTGATTCTTTTATTTGGATCTTCTCTCTTATTTTTTATTTAGCTATGCTAATGGTTTGTCTGTTTTGTTTATCTTCTCAAAACAAAAACCAAAAAACAGATTTTCATTTCATTGATCTTTTGTATCTTTTTTTTTTTGGTCTCCATTTCATTTAGTTCTGCTCTGTTCTTAGTTATTTCTTTCTGTCTTCTAATTTTGGGATTAGATTGTTCTTGATTTTCCCTAGTTCTTTGAGATGTAGCATTAGGTTGTTTACTTGAAATCTTTCAATTCTTTTTATATAAGTTTTTATTGCATTAAATTTCCCTTTCAGTACTGCTTTTGCTGCATCCCACAAGTTTTGGTAAAGTGTGTCATTATTTTCATTAGTTTCAAGAGATTTTTTGGTTTCCTGTTTAATTTCTTCTTAGACTTATGTGTCGTTCAGGAGCATGTTGTTTAATTTCCATTTTGTATAGTTTCCTGAGTTTTGCTTGCTATTGTTTTCTACTTTTAATCTATTGTGGTCTGAGAAGATATTTGAAATGATTTCCATTTGTTTAAAATTTGTTTAGACTATATTTGTGACCTAATATGTGGTCTGTCCTGGGGAATGTTTCATGTGCTGATGAGAAGAATGTATGTTCTGTAGTTGTTGGATGAACAACTGTATTGTTCTGTATATACCTGCCAAGTCCAATTGGTCTAAAGTATAGTTTAAACCCTGTGTTTCTCTGTTGAATTGTTGCCTAGATGATCTATCCAATGCTAAGAAAGGGATGTCCAGGTCCCCAACTATTATCATATTGGTGTCTATCTCTTTCTTTAGGTATAATGGTATTCACTTTATATATCTGAATGCTCCAGGGTTATGTGCATATATATTTATGATTGTTGTGTCTCCTTGCTGAAGAGATCCCTTTATCATTATATAATGGCCTTCCTTGTCTCTTTTTTGGTTTTTGGTTTAGAGTCTATTTTATCTGATATAAGAATAGCTACACTGCTCTGTTTTGGTTTCCATTTGAATGGTATATGTCTTTCCATTCTTTATGAATGAGGTAAGTTTCCTGTAAACAGCAATTAGTTGATTATAGCTTTTTAGTCTAATTGATCAGTCTCTGTCTTTTGAGTGTGTAATTTAATCCATTTAATGGACTAAATAATCTTGGTGCTGACTGTCATTTTTTGTGTTCCTGGTGCAAGATTCCCTTAAGGGTTTCTTGTAGGGCTGGTCACGTTGTGGTATACTCTGACAGCTTTTCTTTGTCTTGGAAATACACTATTTCTTCTTTATTTCTGAAGGATAAACTTGCTGGGTGTAGTATTCTTGGATGGATTTTTTTTTTTTTCTTTTAGTACTTTGAATATATCATCCCAATCTTTTCTGGTCTGTTGGATTTGTTAAGTAGTCAGCTGTTAGTCTGATTGAGATTCCCTAACAGGTTATTTGACGTTTTTCTCTTGCCATTTTTATGATTCTGTCATTGTCTTTGGCTTTTGACAGTTTGTCTACAGTGTGTCTCAGAGAGGACCTTTTTGGACTGAATCTGTTTGGGGACCTTTGAACCTCTTGATTCTGGAAGTTTGCATCTCTACCAATACCAGGGATGTTGTCTGCTATTCCTTATTAAATATGTTTTCAATGCCTTTTTTTCTTTCTCTTCCTTTTCCATAAAAGTGTTTGTGCACTTAAGGTGATCTGCTACCTCTCTCAAATTTTCTTTATTTGTTTTATTCCTTTTTCTTTTTTAAAAAATCTGTTAGGGTTATTTCAAAAAGTCTGTCTTTGAGATCATAAATGCTTTCTTCTGCTTGCTCTAGCCTGCTGCTTTTACTCTCAGTTATAGTTTTTATTTCACTGAGTGAGTATTTCAGTTCCCTGGAGTTCTGCTACATTCTTTTTATGGTATTTATCTCTTTGATAATTTCCTCATTCAAGTCCTGGATTGCTTTTCTCATTTCATTTTGTTGTCAAACTGAGACTTCTTTTATCTCACTGAGTTTTTTTTAAATTGTTACTCAGAGTTTCAAGATGGCGGCGGCTGCGGCGGCTGGCGCGGAGTAGCTGAGATGGAAAAGGTGGCCACTGGGCCTCAGGTAGCCGGGAAACTTGTGGACCTTCCTCTGGCCATCTCTTAAGGGAGGACTGCTGCTGCTGGCCGGTCGTGGGGGCTCAACGCCACTTTGCCCCCGGCAGGAGAGGCTGCCTCATTTACAGGCAACAGCTTTGAAGTGTGGAGCAGGAAAAGAACTGATTCTTAGCTGCAAAAGCGAGTCTTGAAACAGGGAACACGGCGCCAGGGCTGCTGTGGATGCAGCCAGGATCCCGGAGGCTGGGGCCGCACTGAAGGCGGCCAGCTGCCCTATTCAGGATTCGAGGTTTCAGGCCGGCATTAAAGAAGATTCCTGGGAGCGCCCGAGCGGCGCCGCGACTGAACAGCCCGAGGCGGCAGCGCCGAGAACACGGAAGGCAACAAACCAGAGACAGAGTGAGCGCCCGACCTGGCACAGCACTGTGAGTGATCCCTGGCACAGCTCTGTTCGGGGGGGTGGATGCCCACGCGGCTCCCGCCTGCACCACCAGGCCACTCACTGCCCCGGTGCTGCCTCCATTTTCCCAGGTGCGGGCAGCTCCGCCCTGCTCGGCCATCACTGAGCCCATGTGCTTGGCCTGGTGCGGGGCTTTCCGGACCCTGCCAGCCGGCCTCCTCTCCCACTCCCTCCGCGGTTCTCTGGCGGGGCTGGGGGTGTGGGGCGTCCCAACCAGTGTTGGGAGGGCTAGGAAGTATGGGCGGGCCGACTGTCACTCCACCACACCCTGGACTCCGGCCCCCAGTAAACTTCCTGTTACTGGGAGGCAGATACCATCTCTGCGACCACCAGTTTGGAAAAAAGCCTAACGAATTTCTGGTTGGGAATAGTGTGGTAGGAGAGTTCCCAGGTCCGCTTGAACCTGCCGGAGAGCAGGCTGCAGGCGGGCACTAGACTCGGTTTATACCGGGGGGATACAAAGGTGAACAAGACCCGAGAAAGATCTACACAGGGCTACAAAGGCACCCAGAGAGACCGGTCGTCTGTGCCTAGCAGAAACCTGGTAGACTTCCTGGGCGAGGCAGTGCTGAGCAGGGTCTTGAAGGCCCAGCTGATAGACGAGGGGTGCAGAAGACACACCCCAGCCCAGCACAGTGTGCACAGAGGGGGGAGACGTGCGGCCAGGGAGGCGGAGACTCGACAGAAACCACACACCCAGTGGGGTCGCCACTGCACGATCTAACAGCCTGGGCCAGAGCACACGGAACGGGGAGAAGTCCTGTACAGAAAGTGAAAGCTCAACAGAGATCACACACCCTGTGGTACATGATCCACCAGCCCAGCAGAGTACAAGCTGACCAGAAAGGTGGATCCCCGGAGAAGCCCAAGACCCGAGGCAACCACACACACAAGACACTAGAGGCCAACTGAGCAGTCACGGCGGGAGCCATACCAAATTGGCAACCACAGCAACATCCTAGTTAGTCATTAGTCTCAAACCGGTGGACTGTGAAACCCCCTGCCACAATGAATAAACACCAAAAAAAAGACACCAGAAATACAAAAAATCAAGAAAGTACACCACCAAAAGTTAATAAATCTCATACTCTAGATCCTATAGAACAAGAAGCCCTTGAAATAACTGACAAGGAATTTCGAGTGATAATTCTAAGGAAACTGAATGAGATACAAGAAAACTCAGCTAGACATCATGATGAAATGAGGAAAAGTATACAGGATCTGAAAGAGGAAATATACAAGGAAATCAATGTCCTGAAAAAAAATGTAGCAGAACTTGCTGAACTGAAGAAGTTATTCAGCGAAATAAAAAACACAACGGAGAGTTTAACCAGCAGGCTTGTCGAAGTTGAAGAGAGAACCTCTGAACTTGAAGATGGGCTGTTTGAAATAACACAAGCAGACAAAAAGAAAGAAAAAAGAATCAAGGACATGGAAGAAAATCTGAGAGAGATATCAGACAACCTCAAGCGCTCAAATATCCGAGTCATGGGTATTCCAGAAGGGGAGGAAAATGGAGATTCCATTGAAAACATATTCAACAAAATAGTGGCAGAAAACTTCCCAGGTATAGGAAAAATCACAGATCTTCAGATCCAGGAAGCTCAACGATCTCCAAATGTATTCAACCCAAAAAGACCTTCTCCAAGACATGTCATAGTCAAATTGGCAAAACTCAGAGACAAAGAGAGAATCTTAAAAGCTGCAAGAGAGAAGCGTCAAATCACCTATAAGGGAGCCCCAATCAGGTTAACATCAGACTTTTCATCACAAACCCTAAAAGCTAGAAAGGAATGGGATGATATTTTCAAAATACTAAAAGACAAAGATTGCCAGCCAAGAATACTCTACCCTGCAAGGCTATCCTTCCGAAATGAGGGGCAAATAGTATATTTCTCAGACAAACAAAAACTGCGGGAGTTCACTACCACACGACCACCCTTACAAGAAATCCTCAAGGGAGTACTGGGTTTGGTTCCTGAAAAATAATTACCACTGACATAAAAACCTAAGAAAAATCTAAACCCGCGAGTACAATAAAAATGGCATTCATGAAGAGAAAACAAGCTAACAAAAACACTATCTACAACCTAAGGAACCAACAAACAAAGAAACCAAACAGTAAATCAGAAAGCAAGGAACAAAAGACACCTAAGACAACCAAACAACCAATAAAATGCTAGGAATAAATCAACACCTTTCAATAACAACTCTTAATGTTAAAGGCTTAAATTCCCCAATTAAAAGACACAGACTGGCTGACTGGATCAAAAAGCAGGACCCAACTATATGCTGCCTACAAGAGACCCACCTCACCCATAAAGATTCACACAGACTAAGAGTGAAAGGATGGAAAAAGATTTACCATGCAAACAGAAAAGAAAAACGAGCTGGAGTGGCTATTCTTATATCTGACAAAATAGACTTTAAACTAAAAACCATAAAAAGAGACAATGAGGGACACTACTTAATGATAAAAGGACTGATCCATCAAGAAGACATAACAATCATAAATATGTACGCACCCAATGTTGGAGCAGCCAGATTTATAAAACAAACTCTATTAGACCTAAAGAAGGAATTAGACACTAATACCATAATAGCAGGGGACCTGAACACCCCACTGTCAATATTAGACAGATCATCTAGGCAAAGAATCAGTAGAGAAACACAAGATCTAAACAAGACTCTAGACCAATTGGAATTGGCAGATATCTACAGAACATTCCACCCAACAACCTCAGAATATTCATTCTTCTCATCAGCACATGGATCATTCTCCAGGATAGATCACATATTAGGTCACAAATCAAGTCTCAATAAATTCAAAAAAATTGGAATTATCCCATGTATCTTCTCACACCACAATGGATTAAAACTAGAAATTAATAACAAACAAAACGCTGGAAACTATACAAACACATGGAAATTAAACAGCATTCTACTTAATGACATATGGGTCCAAGAAGAAATCAAGCAGGAAATCAAAAAGTTTATTGAAACTAATGAAAACAATGATACATCATACCAAAACCTGTGGGATACTGCAAAAGCAGTATTGAGGGGAAAATTTATTGCATTAAATGCTCACTTCAGAAGAATGGAAAGATGGCAAGTGAACAACCTAACACTTCACCTTAAAGAACTAGAAAAACAAGAACAATCCAATCCTAAAGTTAGCAGACGGAAAGAAATCATTAAGATCAGAGCAGAACTGAATGAAATTGAAAACCAAAAAACAATTCAAAAGATAACGAATCAAAAAGTTGGTTTTTTGAAAAGATAAATAAAATTGACAAACCATTAGCATGGCTAACAAAAAAAAGAAGAGAGAAGACTCAAATAACAAAAATTAGAAATGAAAAAGGCGATATTACAACTGATTCATCTGAAATACAAGGAATCATTCGAGACTACTATAAACAACTATACACCAACAAATTTGAAAATCTGGAGGAAATGGATAAATTTCTGGACACACACAAGCTCCCAAAACTGAACCGTGAAGACGTAGAAAATTTGAACAGACCAATAACAATAAAGGAGATTGAAGCTGTTATCAGAAGGCTCCCAACAAAGAAAAGCCCAGGACCAGATGGATTCACAGCAGAATTTTACCAAACATTCAAACAGGAATTGACACTGATTCTTTACAAACTATTCCAAAAGATTGAAATGGACGCAAATCTCCCAAACTCATTCTATGAAGCAAACATCATCCTGGTACCAAAACCAGGTAAAGATATAACCAAAAAAGAAAACTACAGGCCGATATCCTTGATGAATATAGATGCAAAAATCCTCACTAAAATACTAGCAAACAGAATACAGCAACACATCCGTAAAATTATTCATCACGATCAAGTGGGATTCATCCCAGGGATGCAAGGTTGGTTCAACATACGCAAATCAATAAATGTGATACACCATATTAATAAACTCAAACACAAGGACCATATGATCATATCTATAGATGCTGAAAAAGCATTTGATAAAGTTCAGCACTCATTCATGACAAAGACCCTCTATAAGTTAGGTATAGAGGGAAAGTATCTCAACATTATTAAAGCCATATATGACAAACCCACTGCCAATATCATCCTGAATGGGGAAAAGCTGAAAGCTTTTCCTTTAAGAACAGGCACTAGACAAGAATGCCCACTCTCACCACTCCTATTCAACATAGTGTTGGAAGTACTAGCCAGAGCAATCAGAGAAGAGAAGGAAATAAAGGGCATCCAGATTGGAAAAGATGAAGTCAAACTGTCCCTGTTTGCAGATGACATGATCCTATATATCGAACAGCCTAAAACCTCTACAAAAAAACTGTTGGAATTGATAAATGATTTCAGCACAGTAGCAGGATACAAAATCAACACACAAAAATCAGTATCATTTCTTTTCTCCAATAGTGAACATGCAGAAGGAGAAATCAAGAAAGCCTGCCCATTTACAATAGCCACCAAAAAAATAAAATACTTAGGAATTGAGTTAACCAAGGAGGTGAAAAATCTCTATAATGAGAACTACAAACCACTGCTGAGAGAAATTAGAGAGGATACAAGAAGATGGAAAGATATTCCATGCTCTTGGATTGGAAGAATCAACATAGTGAAAATGTCCATACTACCCAAAGTGATATACAAATTCAATGCAATCCCCATCAAAATTCCAAAGACATTTTTCTCAGAAATGGAAAAAACTATTCAGACATTTATATGGAACAATAAAAGACCACGAAAAGCCAAAGCAATGCTCAGCAAAAAAAATAAAGCTGGAGGCATAACACTACCTGACTTTAAGCTATACTACAAAGCTATAATAACCAAAACAGTATGGTACTGGCATAAAAACAGACACACTGACCAATGGAATAGAATAGAGAATCCAGAAATCAACCCACACACTTACTGCCATCTGATCTTTGACAAAGGCACCAAGCCTATTCACTGGGGAAGGGACTGCCTCTTCAGCAAGTGGTGCTGGGATAACTGGATATCGATATGCAGGAGAATGAAACTAGATCCATACCTCTCACCGTATACTAAAATCAACTCAAAATGGATTAAGGATTTAAATATACACCCTGAGACAATAAAACTTCTTAAAGAAAACATAGGGGAAACACTTCAGGAAATAGGACTGGGCACAGACTTCATGAATATGACCCCAAAAGCACGGGCAACCAAAGGAAAAATAAACAAATGGGATTATATCAAACTAAAAAGCTTCTGCACAGCAAAAGAAACAATTAACAGAGTTAAAAGACAACCAACAGAGTGGGAGAAAATATTTGCAAAATATACATCTGACAAAGGATTAATATCCAGAATATATAAGGAACTCAAACAACTCTACAAGAAGAAAACAAGCAACCCAATTAAAAAATGGGCAAAATAGCTAAGTAGGCATTTCTCTAAGGAAGAAATCCAAATGGCCAACAGACATATGAAAAAATGCTCAACATCACTCAGCATCCGGGAAATGCAAATCAAAACCACATTGAGATACCATCTAACCCCAGTTAGGATGGCTAAAATCCAAAAGACTATGAATGATAAATGCTGGCGAGGCTGCGGAGAAAAAGGAACTCTCATACATTGTTGGTGGGACTGCAAAATGGTGCAGCCTCTATGGAAAATGGTATGGAGGTTCCTTAAACAATTGCAAATAGATCTACCATACGACCCAGCCATCCCACTGTTGGGAATATACCCAGAGGAATGGAAATCATCAAGTCGAAGGTATACCTGTTCCCCAATGTTCATCGCAGCACTCTTTACAATAGCCAAGAGTTGGAACCAGCCCAAATGCCCATCATCAGATGAGTGGATACGGAAAATGTGGTACATTTACACAATGGAATACTACTCAGCTATAAAAACGAATGAAATACTGCCATTTGCAACAACATAGATGGACCTTGAGAGAATTATATTAAGTGAAACAAGTCAGGCACAGAAAGAGAAATACCACATGTTCTCACTTATTGGTGGGAGCTAAAAATTAATATATAAATTCACACACACACATACACACACACACACACAAACCGGGGGGGGGGAAGAAGATATAACAACCACAATTATTTGAAGTTGATACAACAAACAAACAGAAAGGACATTGTTGGGGGGGAGGGGGGGAGGGAGAAGGGAGGGAGGTTTTGGTGATGGGGAGCATTAATCAGCTACAATGTATATCGACAAAATAAAATTTAAAAAAAAAAAAAGAAAACTAAAAAAAAAAAAAAAAAAAAAAATTGTTACTCAGAATTCCTTTTCAGACATTTTAAGGGTTTCCTGCTCTGTGGGGTCAGGTATTTGAGAATTATTGTGCTCCTTTTTGGAGTCATATTTACTTATTTTTTCATATTCTTAGTCTCTCAACATTGATTTGTAGTCATCTGGTAGAGCAGTTGCTTCTTCTATTACCCTGGAGTGGGCTTTAAGAAAAGAGATTCTTTCTTTAGATGTGTTTTATATTGACTATTGAGTAGGATGTTTTGGTATTGATCCCGGGTAGACACAGTAGTATGGTTTCTGTGTGGGTACTTCTGCCATCTTCAATGTTGGAGCTGTTTGTCAGTGCCACCATGGTGTAGGTACTGGGGCACTTAGTGATTTCTTGATGAAGTTAGTTGGGATGTTGAGGATGTGGGCTAGTTCTCAAGGTCTTCAGCAAAGTATCTGGGTTCCTTGTTCCTCTTTGTCTGAGGTGAATGTCTATAGACAGACTTTATGGCTTCCCCACTAGTGTCTCATTACCCTGATGGGTGAACTGGGGTATACTGGATCTCCTCATCTTGAACTGGTGACCTTGGGTGAAATTTCTCTTTCCTCATTCCTATAGGCCAAGGCTTCTCCTAGGTTCTTGCTTTCCTTGGTTGGAGGATGGGTTGGTGGTGGCTGGGAATTTTCTTCTGTACACTATTTGGCTATCCTGGGTTTCTGTACTCCCTGGGTTCTCTGTGTGTCTCTTTCCCTAGGTGAAGGCAGTCGTGCTCCCTGCACATGGAGTGAAATTCCCCCTGTGAGTTAGGTCACTGGGCGTGGGTCTGCACTGGCTTACCTCTTTCTGATAGTTCCATTTTTGACCCTTCTTGTGTCAATGCATGGTGGCAGCAGTGGGTCCTGCCCACCACCAGTCTGACTGATGCAGAGGGCAGTGGTAGTGGTGTGTGTGGCTACTAGTGGTGGCAGCAGCAGCAGCAGTGGTGCAGGTGGTAGCCGCTGAGGTATTGCACCCAACTGAGCTGGCTACTGCTTCAGTGTCAGCAGGAGGCCATGCCTGAAGCCAGTCTGGCTGATGTGGTGGCATAGGCATGGTCTCACACCCAGCCAGTCTGGCTAGTATGGTGGTTATGATGGCAGCAGCTGCACTGCACATGACTACAGTGGGGTGTCTAACACATAGCTGGGCTGGCTTGTGAAGTGGCTTGGGCAGGGATCCCACACACAGCTGGTCTGGCAGGTGCCATGCTGTGGACAGCTGCTGGCAATGGCTGTTGCACTGCAGGTGGCAGTAGCAGGGGGTCTCATGCCCAGCCAGGCTGGCTACTTCTTCAGCATTGGCAGGGGGTCCCACACTCAGCTGGCCTGACTGGTGTGATGGCTGTGGTAGCAGCAGCCATGCTGCATGAAACTATGGCAGGAGGTCCCAGACATAGCTGGCTGGCTGTTAAAGTGGCATGGGCAGGAGTCCTGTGCATGGCTGGTCTGGCTGGTGTGGCAGCACAGACAGCTGATAGCGATGGCTGCCACACTTCAGGCGGCTGCAGCAGAGATCCCATGGATGACAAGGCTGATTGGTGCAGCAACGTGGACAGGGATCCCATGCGTGGCTGGTCTGGTCAGTGCTACAGTGCTGATGATGATGTCTACCAACAGCAGCTGAAGCTGCACTGCAGGCAGGAGAAGCGTGGGGTGGGGCAAAACTCACTCTGGGAAGGTGGGTGATAGTCCTGAGTCCTGACAATGTCATTGGCAACTGCAGCAGTGGTAGTGGTGGGCCTGTTCTGGTCTTCTTCTATGGGAGAAACATGTCCTGGGTTCTTCTAGTCCTCCATCTTCCCACAATCCAAAAGATTTTAAAAGACACTGCTTCAAAGAAACACATGGCATATGATCCCTTGAAAAGATGCCCAACATCATTAGCCATTAGATAAATGCAAATTAAAACCACACGAGTTACCACTATATACCTATTAAAACAGCTAAAATTAAAAGTTGACCATATCAAGTGTCACTGAGGACGTAGAACAGCTAGAATGCTCATACACTGCTGGTGCGAATGTAAAATGGTACAATGACGTGGGCAAATAGTTTGGCAGCATCTTAAAAAATTAAATATATGATTTTAGTTAGTAACCTACTGCATTTCTACCTAGGTATCTACCCAAAAGAAATAAAAGCTTATGTTCATACAAAGGTATGTACACAAATATTTATTGCTCTTTTATCTGTAATCACCAAAAACTGGAAACCCATAAGAGATAAACTGTGTTATATCTACACAATGGAATATCCTTATCAAAAGAAAAAAGCTATTGAAACATGTAAATGCATATATGAATCTGAAAATAATCATGCTGAGTGAAAAAGCCAGACCGAAAAAAAAGAAAAGAGTACATACTATTAACACCATTTAATCAAATTCTAAAAGACAAAAATTAATCTGTGACAGAAAGCAGATAAGTGGTTGCCTGGGGATGAAAGGTAGCAGGGAGGAGCATACACGATATGCTGAGTATGGTGGGAAGACCACACACAATATTCAGATGATTCTTTCACTTTGAACATAGCTTCCAGCAGTTTGCTGGATGATGAGTATTCTCTATCCCTAGATCTTGTTTCTGTGTGAGCCATGGTAATTACTAATTTAAAAAGTTATATTTCTCAGGCATTTCCTATGAACCCGGAAGAAAAGGATCATGACAAAGGATGCAAAGCATCTCATGTGTGCTAGAAATACGGACTTTGATAGGAGGCCTGACTAATCAGAAGGAGGAAAACACTCAAATAGTGCTGGGCTATCTAATACTGTAAATAGCATAGTAACCCTGTGGACACCTCAATTAAAGTATTTATCATAATTTTATATTTTTTATAAATGCTTATTTTACTTATCTGTCCCCACACTTAAACTTGAAGCTCCTTGATGAAGAGAGTTTGGGTCTTTTTTATCCATTGCCCAGCATAATTCTTGGCATACACCTGAACTCAGCAAATGCTGGTTAAATGAATATATGAATGGAAAATGGATAACATCTTGTATGCTATAGAACGAAATCTCATGACAGAAAGAATATTAAGAGTTATTCACCAAAAAATAATTGGGAAGATGGCTAGAAATATCAGTGACCTCAGAAAATATTAGCTATTCTTATTTGAATGTCTTTTATGTTCAGGACCCTTTATACAAATTACCTTTAACCTTTAAAATGAACATATAAGATAGGCATTATTATCCTCATTACAAAAATAAAGAAATCTTGTATTCACAGGGTTAAACGACTTCTCTGAGGTAATTATGCAAGTAAATAATGGACCCAGGATTTCTGGTGGAGTCAGGATTTAAAACCAGGTCTGCTACGTACAATGACCATGCTTTTCCATTACATCTTCCTGGTGCCTAGCAGGTACATTCAAATGCACATAAAATTAATTAGCATGACTTGAATTTGAAATCAGAATAAAATAGGGTGAACATTCTTTCTTTTTTATCATTGATCTTGAAGGGATGACATCAAAATATGTATTTAGAAGAATATTCTCTATTAAAAAGTCAAGTTCCATGAGGACATAGTGGGTATAGTTTCTACGTAATGAAAAAACAAATCATGAGGATGGTGAACTCTGCTTTTGAGATATTATTTAGGAGTAATGTACAACTTCAATTCTTCAGATGCTTATCATAAGTTTTATTCAGTTAAAAACCTTATCTGATAGGTTGTTGACCTTTCTTACTGAAAATGTCATCTTCTACAAGATAAAAGAAATGATGATTGGAACTGCAAATGACATGTAGGAGCCGATACAAGGAGAGAGGAATAGAACTGATGTCATTGCGGAATTGTATTATCAACTGCCTGGTAAAATCAAGAGAATAGATATGTTCCTAACACAGATCAATATCCAAGTTGGACATCTTTTAGAACTTCACTGTACATTGCACTGCATATGGTATTCCATTGTGTTGGCTTCAATATCCCTTTTCTCCCATTGTCACCATTTTTATCTACAGCACAGCACACCTCAAGAGTAATTAGGAAATTAAAAAGAGAGTGCAGATTGCTAAATACAATATTTAGTCTGGTTCTTGACATTTGAATTTGCAGTGAGGCCCACTAGGTAATTATAGCTGTCTCTGAAGCACTGAAGAAAGTTGACATTGGTGAAGGTTTTGGACCCATATGTACAGACACAAGATCAAAGCTTTGAAAGTATAAGAGATCTCCAAGGAAAAGAGCATACATAGAGAAAAGAGCAGTAGGCCAGTGATTAAAGCTATTACCCAATGAGGTAGGGAAATATAAATGTGTTTAAAAGAAGTCAAGGTTTTTGCTGAAGAGGGAGGTATCAGTTTAGCTATCAAGAGCTATACCAATTAGCATGCATCTCCTACATCTAGAATTCAAGTGTCCTGTAAAGCAGTAGCTCACTTTGCAATGAAATCACCACTGGTATTAATTTAAATTTTAGGAAAGTTACTTGAAAGCACAAAAACATTACAATTATGTGAGACTGTTAAAGAGTAAATGCACATACATCCAATTTACAAGATGTTCAGTGGCAGTGATAACATCTTGGTTGAATACCTTATATATGCTTGAGTCTCAGAAGAACTTTGTGGTCCTTCAGAGAAATTCATTTTCTGGCAGAAGTGTGAAAGCATTTCTGGTATTAAAAAAAATCAATGAGGGAATAAAAAGCAAGAAGGATGAGTGGTAAACTTTGATTCAAAAACCTGTACACTCAAAAGAATGCCTCTTTGCAACCTTTCAATGAGAAACGACTTCTTTAATTTGAGCTGGAAAAGACCATGTTCCAAATTTCTTAACCTGGCTGACACAGAGGTCACAGATTTGCTGTGGGACCAGTTAGAATCATATTATCCTTCATATTATCCTAAATCTAGATTTGGCCTAGATTTTTTACTGAAATGATGAAAGATATGGCAATCAAATGAAACTTTGCTGGTTTTATCATTTTCTACTTGCAGAGTTAAAAAATATCATAAAATAGATTGTGCTTAAGGAAACCACTGAGCTCATAAAACTCTGCCTCTTTAAAATGATTAAGTCATTTTATGCCCCAACCAGCCCTGAATTGCTTTCTAAGTGACCTTGTGGCATTTCCTGCATAGATTTTCTTAGGAGGCAGGTACACATATATATATAAATGCGAATAAACACATGTGAAATATAACAGTGTTCAGTTTAAATCTTCAGCATCTTTTTTTAGATGCTCCTCAACAAATACCTCAAGCGTTCGCTCTAGTCACTATTGTCCGAGAAGAGTACTGAATCAATTTAGTGTGTATTTATTGATCACTATAAGATACAATGTAATCTGTTGCTAGAGGTGTGCCTACCTTAAAAAACATTTACAATTGAAGATGTACGATATAATCCATAAAAACTTTAATCATAATTAAATATTAAAACAGTTTAACAAATAATAGACTGGTTAGAAAAAGAAGAGATTACTGTAATCTGGAATGACTGATTAATTGATAATGCCTTTAAAATACTATATAACAATGAAGATCTGGCCCATCAGAAGCTACTCAATGCTAAAGAGTTCATTCCTTCCAGTAGTGTTGCCCCAGTAACTCTTTTCTCTGTTCCTCTTTCAGGGACCTTGTCTGTTTCCATCTAGTTACTAGATTCTAGTAACCTTCCACAGACAGGCATCTCCTCAATTTGCTTTCTAATAGATCCCAGTGATCATCTCCTAATCAACTCCAACTAACCTTCCCCAACCATGCACCTTGGGTCTCACAATAAATTCAGTGAGTGTTAAACATCTAGATTCAAGCCTGAACGTACAAGTGCAACAGGAATGGCTAGAAAAGGCACCATAGAATGAGTGTGCCAACATCTATCAGAATTTAGCCCCCACCAGTCATCTGTTGCACAGATGCCTAGAGTCAGTGTGCTAACCATGCAGTAAGAGAAACCAGGCCTCGGTGAAGGGAATTAGCTAGAAACTGGGAAAAACAAAAGAATGTGGGGCAGAGGAACACTGCTATCCCTGACCTATCATCAGTAGTAAAAGATCGGGTGTGAAAAAAAATCTGACATGTGGGGTTAAGTTCCAGGCCTGGTTCTGGAATGTGAAGACAGAGTTAATCAAGGGGAAAAGGAGAAACAGTGTTCAGAAGTACATAGGAGAAACAGGAATAGTGTCAGTTAGAGCCTAGAGAATCTCAGAAATTCCACCTAAATGAAGGAAAGACTGTGAAAACATTTAGAACTGGCTAGAATATGCAGATAAAGCAGAATCTCAGATCTCTGAAGAGTATTTATTTATTCGACAAATATTTATCGAGCATCCCCTGAATTCCAGGCATCAATCTAATTTTAGACATGCATCAGTGATCAAAATAAAGATCTACACCATCAGTGGAGCTCCACAATGGCAACGAGATAGACAAACACACACAGTCACATGTACACACATAATAATAAATATATATACATATATATGTATATCTATATATAATGCAGCAGTAAATACAGTGAAGCAAATCAGAGAAAGGGGATTGAAAGTGGTGGGAAGGGGATGTGGTGTGCAGCAATTTTAAATGATGTAGTAGGGAAAGACTTACTAGAAGCTGTCATAATGAAAAGACCTAAATGAACAGAAACTATCTCCTTCCCTTCTGTCTTAGTCCATTTGTGCTAGCATAGCAAAATACTGGAGACTGGGCAATTTACAAGTAATAGAAATCTATTTCTCAAAGTTCTAAAGGTTGGGCTGGCCCGTGGCTCACTTGGGAGAGTGCGGTGCTGATAACACCAAGGCCACGGGTTCGGATCCTATATAGGGATAGTCGGTTGGCTCACTGGCTGAGCGTGGTGCTGACAACACCAAGCCAAGAGTTGAGACCCCCTTACCGGTCATCTTTAAAAAAAAAAAGTTCTAAAGGTTGGGAAGTACAAGATCAAGACGCCAGAACATTCTGTGAGGACCTGTTTCCTGCTTCCAAGATGGTGCCTGCTGCTGCATCCTTCAGAGAGGACAAATGCTGTGTTTTCACATGGCAGAAGAGAGGAAAGGGAATTAACCCACTCCCTCAAGGCCTTTTACATAGGCCCTAATCCCATCCATGACATCTCCTCCTTTCTTGACTTAATCTTATTTCTTAAATGCCCCATCTTTTAATGCTATCATTCTGGTGATTAAATTTCAAGAATTTGGGAGGGGCTTTCAGAGTATAACAACTTCTTTTTCCAGTTTCCTAATGAGGAGAAGGAAAACTCATTGCACGAAAACTATCAGCACGCTTCCATTACTTCCACCAATCTACTCTAATCTTCTTGAGTTCAGGATCCAATTTTACACTGAAGACCTTCATACACAATAGATGCAGGAGAATTCTAGTCTCTTCATGGAGGAAAGGAATTGCTGCCACCAATCACTATTATGGATATTCTCAATCGTAGGGGTGAGAAAAGATTACCAATAAACATTGCTGATTTGGTGTAAAAGGGATAATTTATTCATTCCCATATTTATTAAACACTATCACATGCCAGACATTAACAAATTCTGGGGACACAAGAGCAATGTAGCCTTTGTTTTCATGGAGTGTGCAGTCTAGAGGGATCAATCTGCATGCTATCAAGGAAACACACAGATGCCATCCAGTTCCACACTGGAGGTCAGTGGAGTCTTATAAAAACAAAATTGAAATTTAGAGAATAAGAAAGAGGCAGAAAGAAAGAGAGACCAGGGGGAGTTAGCTATTTTGTGCTAAAGTGGAAATGACCTAACTCAGAAAAGATCTTAGGATAGTTAACAAAAGAAACATCAACCAAAGAGTAGCTACATACTGAACAAGAAGAGAAGAGGCATAAACTTTGAGGTTTGAGAGGGTGATGAGGCAGTATTACACAGAGCCCTGTGGATCACTTAAAGATCATGGCCTTTATATTGGGAGAAATGGGAAGCCAGAGAAAGGTTTTACACAGGAGAATGAAATTAATGCATTTCAGAAAACTTTCTGATTTACACTTTTAAAGTTTCACTTTGACAAGCGGAAAATATATCAGAGCAAGGCAAGAGCAGATGTGGGACATGGGTTGGGGCCTAAGATTAGATTAGTTTAGGCCAGTTTGTAATAGAGAGACAGACAGAAGAGAATAAGGCTTAGTGGCTGATAGGGTGTGGACAGTGGGAGATAGAGATAAGTCAAGTGGAAATTTCAGGTTGTTGTTTTCAACAACTGGACAGTTTGAGAAGGCCATTTGGTGATATAGGATTCATCAGAAATACAGCAGATTTGAAGAATTCTAGAAGAGAAGTACAGAGGCTCAAAGATGCCTATGAGCTGAATGGGTCTAAAGTGGCATGATCTGGGCTGTATTAGTCCATTTCTGTTGCTTCTAACAGAATACCTGAAACTTTCTAATTTATAAGGAAATGAATTTTACTTCTTACAGTTTTGGAAGCTGGGAAGTTCAAGGTCCAGGAAACACATCTGGTAAGGGCCTTCTGCTGGGTGGTGACTCTCTACAGGGTCCAGTGGCAGTGCAGGGTATAACATGGTAAGAGAACGGCATGAGCAAGGGAAAGCCAGCCTCACTTGCTCTCTTTATAAAGCCATTGGAACCACGCCCCGATCACCCATTAAACCATCAACCCATTACTCCATGAATGGGTCAATCCATTCATGAGTGCAGGATCCTCAGAAGCCAATCACCTATTAAAGGCCCCAACTTTTACTACCATACTGGAGGTAAAGTTCCAACATGAGCTTGGAGGTTAAGTTCCAACACGAGCTTGAAGGGAACATTCAAACCACAGGATGGGCTTAAAAGATTTTAGTTTATAATTAAAAGTTCCACTATTTCTAGCTCCTGTCCCAGGTTTATTTTCCACACAGCTGAAAGAATAAGTACTCTTTAGTATAAGTACATCATTCTGCTGCTCTCCTAAAATCCCTCCAAAGAATTCCCATCTTCCTGCAAAGTTTCAAGTGATTTGCCTTCTCTCCCTCATTCCCAGCTTCTGCAATCCCTGCTGTTAACCCCTGTCCCTCCTCATCTTGCTCACTTTCTTCTGCCCAGGGGTCTCCTGATTTGTCCTTAATTATGCCAAGCAATTTGTATCTCTTCATGGAAAGATCATCCTCCAGATTTCCTCCTGGATTTTTCCATTGCTTTATTCGTGTCTCTACTCAAATATCAACTTGTCAGAGAGACTCTCATAAACAACCTTATCTAAGGGAACACTTGTATTCTCTATCCCTAACTTGTATTATTTTTCTTCTCAGCTTTAGCCACAACTTGATAAGTTACATTTATATGTTTATTGTGAATATAAGCTCCTTGAGAATAGAGACTTTATTTCCTTGCCTGATGTGACTCCACTGTGTATAACATAGTATATACTTAATTCATACTTGTTGATTGACTATAGATTTTGCTCAATATTTCTGCTCACCAATTTTCTCTTACACCTCTGACCTTTTTCTTTCTTTAAGAGGAAAATTGGGAATTTGTTTTGCCCTCAAAACCTGGTTGATATTTGTGGGGTATAGAATTGAATATCAGTACCTGTGTTCAATATGTGATTATCGAATCAGTACAATTAGTATATTCATCATTACCAAACATAATCTCTCTTTATATTCATTAACCAGTTTCTCCCTAACCCCCCTTCCCTACCCATTTTCCACCTCTAGTAATCACAGATCTGTTCTCTTCTTCTGAAAGTTCATCATATTATTGTGGCTATTCATTGTTTGTTGGTTTGTTTAATTCTTCCTTCCTTCCTTCCCTCTTTCCTTCCTTCCATCCCTCCCTCCTTCCTTCCATCCTTTCTGTCTTCTTTTCTTTCTCTCCTTTCATTCTTAACTCCTGCTTATGAGTGAAGACGTGGTATTTCTCTTTCTGTGCCTGGCTTATTTTGCTTAACATATTTTTTTCCAAGCTCATCCATGTTGCTGCAAATGGCAGAATTTAATTCTTTTTTTATGGCTGAGTAGTATTCTATTGTGTGTCTATACCATGTTTTCCTTTTCCAGTTGAGCATCGATGGACATTTAGGTTGGTTCCATATCTTGGCTACTGCAAATAGAGTTGTGATGAACATGGGAGTGCAGGTATGCCTTCAACATTATGATTTCCATTCCTTACCCGGAAGGGGGTTTGCTGGATGATTTGATAGTATAATCTGTAGTTGACTGAGAAACCTCCACACTGTTTTCCATTAATGGCTGTACTAATTTACAGTCCCACCAACAGTGTAAGAGGGATCCCTTTCTCTGCATCCTCGCTAGTATTTGTTATCTTCTGTCTTTTTGATAATAGCCAGTCTAACCAGGGTGAGATGATATCTGAATATGGTTTAGATTTGCATCCCCCTGATGATTAGCGATGTTGAGCATTTTTTCATGTACCTGTTAGCCATTTTATGTCTTCCTTTGAGAAATGTCTGTTTGGCTCCTTTGCCCATTATTTAATTGGATTATTTGTTTTTTTACTGTTAAGTTGTTTGAGTTCCTTGTATATACTAAATAATAATATCTTGTCAGATGCATAGTTTGCAAATATTCTCTCCCATTCTGTAGGTTGTCTTTTCACTCTGTTGATTGTTTCCTCTGCTATGCATAAGATTTTTAGTTTGATATAATCCCATTTGTTTATTTATTCATTTTTTTATTACCTGTGCCTTTGAGGTCTTATTCATAGTCTTTGCCCAGTCCTACATCCTGAAGTGTTTCCCCTATGTTTTCTTCTAGGAGTTTTATAGTTTCATGTCTTTATATAAGTCTTTAATCCTTTTTCAGTTAATTTTGGTATATGGCAAGAGGTACAGGTCTAGATTTCTTATTTACACATGGATGTTCAGTTTTCCTAGCATCATTTACTGAAGAGGCTGTCTTTTCTACAATGTATGTTCTTGGCGACTTTGTCAAAGATAATTTGGCTATAAGTATATGGATTAATTTCCAGGTTCTCTTTTCTGTTCCATTGGTCTGAGGGTCTGTTTTTATGTCAGTACCATGCTGTTTTGGTTACAATAGCTCTGTAATATAGTTTAAAGTCAGGTAGTTTAATGTCTCCAGCTTTATTATGTTTGCTCAGGATTGCTATGGTTATTCCTGGTATTTTGTTGTTCCATATGAATGTTAAGATTTTTTTTTCTATTTCCGTGCAGAATAGAATTGGTATTTTGAATGGATTGCATTGAATCTATAGGTCGCTTTGGGTAGTATGGATATTTTCACAATGTTAATTCTTCTACTCCATGAACATGAAATGTCTTTCCATCATTTTGTGTCCTCTTTAGTTTTGTTCAGCAGGGATTTGTAGTTTACATTGTAGAAATTTTTCACTTCCTTGGTTAAATTAATTCCTTTTTTTGTAAATGGATTGCTTTCTTGATTTCTTTTTCTGCTAGTTAGCTGTTGGAGTATAAAAACATTACTGATTTTTGTATATTATTTTTGTATCCTTCAACTTTACTGAATTTATCAGCTCTAAGAGTTTTTTAGTAGAGTCTTTAGGTTTGTCCATATATAGAATCATGTCAACCACAAACAGGGACAATTTGACTTTGTCTTTTCCAATTTGTATGCCTTTATTTCTTTCTCTTGCCTGATTGGTCTGGCTAGAATTTCCAATACTATGTTGATAGCAATGGTGAGAGTGAGCATCCTTGACTTTTTCCAGTTCTTAGGGGGAAAGCTGAAAGGATGATACTGGTGATGGCTTCACCATATATGGCTTTTATTGTGCTGAGATACTTTCCTTCTATACCTAATTTGTTGGGAGTCTTTATCATGAAGGGATGTTGACTTTGTCAAATGTTTTTTCTGCATCTGTTGAAATAAACATATGGTTTTGTCCATAGTTTTGTTGATGTGGTGTATCACATTCACTGATTTGTGAATGTTAAACCATACCTGCATCCCTGGGATGAATCCCACTTTATCATGGTGTATAATCTTTTTGATATGCTGTTGTATTGTGTTTGCTAATATCTTATTGGGGATTTTTACATCTATGTTGTTGTATCTTCATCTGATTTTGGTGTCAGGGTGATACTAGCCTCATAAAATGAGTTTAGGAGAATAGCTTCTGCTTCAATTTTTTGGAATAGCTTGAAAAATATCAGTATTAATTATTTTTTAAAGGTTTGACAGAATTCAGCAGTTAAGCCATCTGGTCCTGTGCTTTTTCTTGTTGGTAGACTATTGATTACTGCTTCAATCTTGTGGCTTGTTGTCGGAATGTTCAGATTCCTTATTTCTTCTTGGTAGATTGTATATGTCCAGATATTGATCCATTTCCTTCTGGTTTTCAAATTCATTGGCGTATAGTTGTTCAAAATAGTCTGTAATGATTGTTTGAATTTCTGTGCTATTAATTCTAATGTCTCCTTTGTTTCTGATTTTGTTATTTGGGTCAGTCTAGCTAATAATTTGTCTATTTTGTTTATCTTTTCAAGAAATCAACTTTTTGTATTGTTGATCTTTTGCATCGTTTGTTTGGTTTCTATTTCATTTACTTCTGCTCTGATGTTAATTATTTTATTTATGTTACTATTTATTTCTATCTACTAATTTTGGGTTTACTTCTTATTTTTCTGGGTCTTTGAGGTATGATGTTAGGTTGTATGAAGTCTTTCTGTTCTTTTGGTGTAAGTATTTATTGTAATAAACTTCTGTGTTAGTACTGCTTTTGCAGTATCCTACAGATTTTGGTATGATGTGTCTTTATTTTTATTAGTTTCAAGAATTTTTTTATTTCCTGTTTAATTTCTTCTTTGACCTACAAGTCATTCTGGAGCATGTTGTTTAATTTACATGTGATTGTATAGTTCCCAAAATTTCACTTGTTATTGACTTCTAGTTATAATCCATTGTGGTCTGAAAAGACAATTGATTTCAATTTTTAAAAATGTACTGAGACATGATTTGTGACCTAATATGTGGTTTGTCCTAGAGAATGTTCCATGCAATTATGAGAAAATGTGTATTCCATAGTTGTTAGATGAAATGTTCTGTAGATGTCTGCCAAGTCCAATTGATCTAAAGTGTGGTTTAAATCCTGTGTTCCTTTGTTGATTTGGTGCCTAGATGATGTGTGCAATGTTAAGAAAGGGGTGTGAGTTCCCAAAATATTACTGTAGTGGGGTCTATCTCTTTTATTAGGTCTAATAGTATTTGCTTTATGTATTTGGGTATTCTGATGTTGAATGCATATCTATTTATGATTATTACATCCTTTTGCTGGATAGATCTCTTTATTGTTATATAATGCCTTCTTTGTCTCTTTATGGTTTTAGGTTTAAATTCTATCTGATATAAGAATAACTATTCCCGTTCATTTTTTATTCCATTTGCTTGTTATTTTTCCATCTCTTCACTGTTCATATGTCTGAGTCTTGCAGGCAAGGTGAGTTTCTTATAGGCAGCATAGAGTTGGGTCTAGATTTTTACTCTATTCATCCAGTCTATGTATGTTGAGTGGGGGGTTCAACCAATTTACATTTAGAGTTGTTATTGACAGGTATTGTATTACTCCTGGCATTTTATTGATTTTCATTTGGTTGTTTTAAATATCTTTTGTTCCTTTCTTTATCTTTTATTGTTTGTCTTTGGTGTTTGTTGGTTTTTGAGTTGGTAAGATATAATTTCTTTCTCTTTCTCATTTGTAAATCTATTCCATCAATGGGTTTTGTTTTATCTTGTGTATTCATAGTGGGGATTATAGTTTTTTGGATTCCAGATGTAGGACTTCCTTGAGGATTTCTTATAAGGTGGGTCATGAGGTGGTGAACTCCCAGTTTTTGTTTGTCTGGGAAATACACCATTTCTCATTCATTTTTGAAGGACAGCCTTGCTGGATATAGTGTTCTTTGTTGGCAGTTATTTTCTTTTAGTATTTTGAATGTATCATCACATTCTCTTCTGGCCTGTAAGGTTTCTGCTGAGAAATCTGCTGTCAGTCTGATGGGAACTCCCTTATAGGTGGCTTGACACTTTTCTCTTGCTGTTTTTAGTATTCTCTCTTAGACTTTGACTTCAGTGTGTCTTGGTGAGGACCTTTTTGGATTGAATCTGACTGGGGATCTTTGAGCCTCTGGGTCCATCTCTCTCCCAGTACCTGGGAAGTTTTCCACTATTATTTTGTTGAATGTGTTTATAATGTGTTTATAATGCCTTTTTCTTTCTCCTCCCTTTCCAAAACATCCATAATTCAGATGTTTGTATCCTTAAGGTGGTCTGACAACTTCCGTAGGTTTTCTTAATTTTTTAAAATTCTTTTTTTCCTTTTTTCCTTTTTATACTCCTGGGTTATTTCCAAAAGTCTGCCTTTGAGGTCAGAAATTCTTTCTTCTGCTTGCTCTAGCCTGTTGCTTAAGCTCTCAGTTGTGTTTTTTGTTTTTTAATTTCATTGAATGAATCATTCAGTTCCAAAAGTTCCAGTACATTCTTTTTAAAGATATCTATGTCTTTTTAAAGTTCCACCTTTAGATCCTGGATATTTTTTCATTTTCTTGTGTCATCTATCTGAGATTTCTTGTATCTCATTGAGTTTCCTTAAGATTCTTGCTCGGAATTCCTTTTTATACATTTCATAGGTTTTCTGTTGTTCAATGTCTGGTACTAAAGAATCATTGTTTTCCTTTCAGGTTATCATGTTTTTTTATTATTTATAGCATCCCTATGATGATGTCTGAGCATCTGGTTGAGCAGCTGCTTCTTCTAATACTCTGAAGTGACTTTTGAGGTGAGAGACTCCCACATGTAGATGTGTTTTATATTGATCACTGGGTAGGGTGTTTTACTTTTGATTCCAAGTAGACACAGTGCTGTAGTCTCTGCATGGTTAATTTAATCATATTCAACATCAGAGTTGTGTGTGAGTCCCTCTGTGGCCTAGGCACTGGGACACTCAGTAGTTCATTGCTGAAGTGAGTGACACTGGGTTGGAACATTAAGGTTGTGAGTGACATTGTGAGCCTTTGGGAGAAACACCTGGATGCACTGGATGCTTGGATGAGTTGGGTTACCCTGAACAGCCTTGCTGGAACCCTGGCTAGTGTTTCATGTTCCTGATAGTTTCTCTGGGATAATTTGAAAGTCCTTAGCTTGAAAGGATGACTCCAGGTGGAGTTCCTGAGGTCTGGATTAGGACCTTAGATTTAGAGTGATAAAATGGTGTGCTCAGCAGCCCCTCACCTGGAGTAGTCACTCAATAATGTCACTGGGGCTCTAGGCAGAGCCCTGTACCCCCAGAGGAGGTGTTGATATACTCTGCAGCTTTGCTGTTGAAGTGGGTGACACTGAGTGGGTCATTGGATTTGCGTGGAGGGCACTGTACTCTCAGGAGGGACATTGGAATGGTCTGCAGCACCACTGTTGAAGAAGGGCACTCTCGGTGAGGTGTTAGCAGTTTTGGGTGGGACCCTTCACACCCAGCAGAAATGCTGGGGCCCTGTATAGCTCTTGAACTGGAGTAGCCACTTTGGGCAAGGCCACTGCAGTGGTGGACAGGCCCCTGTGACCCTAGGAGAGTTACTGGTACACTCTGTATCTCCTTAGCTGGGGTGTTCTGTGCTCCCAAGAGAAATGCCAGATCCCTCTGAAGCCTCCTTGCTAGGGTGGCCAGTTCTGGCTGAAGTGAGTGACACAGACTCACTGGATGCTGCAGGTATGTGTCTTTGCCTGAGAGAAGCATACGAGTCCTCTACTACCTCTTTGTGACTGCATGAATTGCAAAGGTGCCTCATCAAAGAAGGTGAGGTTTCCAGCCATGCCTAGAAGCCCTGATTAGGCAGTTTTCTGACTCCATAAAGTGTGTGCACTAAGCTCCTCTCTCCTGAGGGTGGCATCCTTGCTGCACTGGACTGCTTATTCCCAGGGTGCAGGATGCCACGTAGGCTTAGGTGTGAGTAACCTGGTGCAATGATATAGCCATAGGGAAGTGAAACTGCTGCTGGGACCAGAGTGGGATGATCTCGAGTATTGGGGCCAATCTCAAATCTGTGACTGCTGCAGAAACCTGGGGCATGAAGGTTGGGGACAGTTTAGCATGTGTCCCTCCCTGGGTCAATTCAGTCACATACGCAGCCAGGAGTTCCCAGCACCAGGCTCATAGCTGCAGAGCTGGCCCCTTAGAGAAGCATGTATGTTCTCCTCCCCTACCTCCAGGCTATAACTGTTGTATGAGCATCTTGTCAATGTAGGCAGGGTCACTGGCCATGGGCATCAGACCTGAATAAGCTGCTTTCTGTGCCTGGAGATGCATGAACCAACCCTCTCCATCCTGAGGGTGACACCTTCACTGCACTGGAACACCTATCTACAGGGCACAGGGCCAAAGCCAAATTGAGAATGTTGGGGCCAATCCCAGTCCCAAGTTCACCACAGCAGTCTGGGATCTAGGGGGTGAGAATGGCTCTGTATATATCCATTCCCAGCCCAGGCTGCTTTTTGCCCTCAGTAGTTCCCTAATGCATGGATGCAAGTGCCCCACAGATTCTTTCATGGGCTGAGTCACTGTTCCACCCACCTTCCTGTGGTCAGAAGCTCTGCTCTGGGTTGGGGAATGGGTGGGGAGGCAGAGAACTATTCTGTTCTCTTTGTAAGTGTCCTGAGCTTCTGTACTCAACAACATCTCCACTTCCCTCAGTGTGTACCTGCTCCCTTCTTTCATTTTTCTCATCCAAGTGTAGCTGCACATTTGATGAATTCTCTGTCTTTGTCTGAGAGATGAGCAATCTCTCCTTCTAGTCAGCTGTCTTGCTCCCACTTCTGATCATTTCAAGTACTACTGGTGGAATAGTATTCAGCTACTTAAAAAAATGATGTCGTATCATTCGCATCAGCATAGATGGAACTGGAGAGAATCATGTTAAGTGAAATAAGCCAGGCACAGAAAGACAAATACCAAATGAAATCACTCATATGTAGAATCTTTAAAAAAAAAAAAAAAAAAGTGGTTCTCATAGAAGTACAGAGTAGAATAGTAGTTACCAGAAGCCAGGAGAGTACGGAGAGCAGGGGGAGGAAGAGCATTAGTGACTAATGGGTACAAGACTATGCTGTCTATCCTAAGTGAGTCATTGTACAACATATGCATATATTGAAAAAACATTGTACTCCATAAATAGGTACAAGTAAATGTTCTTTTTATTAAAAAGTAAGTAAAATAAAATATTGGTGGAAACTTTTAATCTCTACAAATTCAACTTTCCAGATAAACCAATACCATCTATTCCTTCTATAAAGCCTGATGTCCATAAAATACTGAAATCTCACAGCTGTTAGACTATTTGCTAGCATTCTTATTTACTTCTTCTACCAGCAAATGAATAGCATTAGTTCTCAATCTGTTTCTACCAGTTGGACTTGTCAATCTCATTACATAAAGTAATTTATTATTAGGTAAATCAATATAGTACAAGAATGAAATTGAAAAAAAAAAAGGTTGTTTCTGTGACAACTAATTTGAATAATATGGAAAGACTTGATAAATGGGATTTATATTTTTAAAAATTGCTATTGGCTGTCAACTTGAAAAGATTGAGAAAAAAGTCATAGATATCTAGAATTAATCATTCAGTATGTTTTCTGTATATACCTAAGAACTTTTTTTGATTTTAAATGTCCAAACTAGAAATCTTAGATGTTGCCTTATAAGTGTGGTTTATGCTGAAAGGATGATGCTGAATTCCAATCAGTGAAAAAGAAAAGTCTTGGCTGAACATCAAAAGATTGAAAAATATATACATTTATTTATTTTAGGTTAAAAGAATATATTTAGGGTATTTATGCATATTTTTAATTCTACAAGTTAGCTGGGTTTTTTCCATTAATTAAGTGTCAGAAATTTAGCAGGTAAATTGGTTTTTTCATAACTAGCCCTATAGATGCCCCATATTCTGCCCATATGAAAATGAAGTTTATCTTACGTGTAAGCTGAGTTTATGGGTACTGGTTGACTGTACTTCTATGTTAAAGGAGAATTCTAAAGCTTCCAGTGGACTAATAGGGAAAATGGAATTAGTTACGTGTCATGGACATGGAAGAGAAATGTAATCTCAGTGCTACACTTTTGCTGTCCTTGACCCTGACACTTCATGCTTCACCTGGAAGCCTGGTGTCAAGTTCCTCTGTGGCAGCAGTGCACAGGGTTTACCTACCCTGTCCTGCAACTTCTTTTATCGATCCAGATCCATTCCAATTTCACTTCATTCCTAGTTTTCATGTATGTTTCCAAATCTGACCACCTATTTGGGGGTGGTCTTAAGGGTAGCTTTTAGAACACAAAAAAATCACCAAGCTAACCTAAATCTGAGGCTGGAGAGAAAGAAGAAAGGAGGAAAATGACAGGGAAGGGACACTAAGAGAGTTAAGAAATACAGAAACGTACACCATAATAGCCAATAAGCACTGTCGAGCTAGGGCTATGTCTAGAGCTAACAGACTCCTCAAGCCCATTGTCCCGACTGAGTCACAAACACTTCACATGCCAGGCTGGGTCCCCCCAGACCACTCACATGCAGGTCTTTGAGCTAGGTAACTGGCAAAAACATCCTTGGAGCCATAGGTTGGAGAGCACAGCCATGCGAGGCGCAGACATATGGATTAAGGACACCAGTCATATTGGATTAAGGAGCCCACCCTACTCCAGTGTGACCTCATCTTAACTAATTACATTTGCAAGGACACTATTTCCAAATAAATTCACATTCTGAGGTACTAGGGGTTAGGATTTCAACACATGAATTTTGGTGAATACAATTCAACCCGTAACACCACCTAACACAGAATTTTACATATAATAGAAACTCTATAAATTCATAAGAGACAGATTGAATGAGAAAACAGGTGAATAAGTAAAAAAAAAAAAAAGAAAAGAAAAAAGAAAAATAAATAAATAACTATGAATGCTCCTAGCTTTCCTTTTGTCCACTTCCTATTTCCATTGAATTTTGCCAGCTCTGTGGCTTACCCTCTGAAGGTCACTTTTCATTTTACTGAATCTTATAAACTAACTCTGCTAAAACAAAAATGAACAGATAAAAGTATTTAAAAGCCTTACAACACTTATTTTTATTTTTTGACTTTAACTATATCTTTCAGTGGAATAAACACCCATTACTTTTTGTTCCAAACACAAACTTCACTCTGTATATGACACTAGTTCTTACCCAAAAGTTAAAATAATTATGATTTTGGATAAAAATTATACTACAATAAACATAATATATGTGAAGAATCCTTCTTCCCAGCATTGAAAAGAGCAGTATCAAAGCACTCTTAAGACATTATTTCCTTAATAAGAGAATTGATATATCTGTGTGAAAATGATAATCTAAATGAATGCTGAAATGCTGGAGTGCCCAGGCAGGCATAACCAAATTAAAGTTCTGCACAATTATTCTTTGAACATAGAGCTAATTGCATAGCCAGTTTAAATATATTAAGTGAATTAAAACATTAAGTTACATAGGCATTTATTAATCCACTGATAATCATAAAACATTGTTTTGCTTTGTAAGCTGTAATGACTAGGTCAGTTTATTATGGCTTCAGTTTTTTTGTTTTAATGTTTTTCTCTACCTCTAATGGCACTTACTTGTTTAATAGTGAAACAATTCTTACACTGAAGTATGCATTAGCACTGCTTACATCTTATCTTAGAAATAATGGGTGATTCATCATCACGACAGGTTTTTTACAAATGACTTATTTATCTCAGCATGCAGTCTTAATCATAAAAAATATTAAATGGCAATATCAGTGATGGCTAAAAGACACACATACACATACACACAAACACACACACACATACACAGCTTGCATATTGGTTCTTACCAAATTCTAAAATATTAAAGCAAGACAAGGTGATTTTCTTCCTTTGTCTGCTGTGGAGAAAATAGTCTTAAAAAATACAGATGTGCAAATAATTTCATTCTTTCTGACTCGACTGAATTTTGGTCAGTGATATATGACTTTTTCCAATGGATTTGGTCACTGTGTTTTTCGATTGACAGTATATGTTTTTAGTCTATTTCAGTTCTTTAAATCTTACCTGCCCTATGTAGAAACAATCTCATTGTATTTCTCCCGAATTTCTCTCTCTTTCTCTTTATTTGTATTAACAGCATCACCATTCTTTTAATAAACCAGTACTGAATCCTGAACCTTATTCTTCCATTCATTGAATAAATATCCAATGATCATCAACTGAATCTTGACGGAACTGTTCTAGGATCTTGGGATTCAAAAGTGAGAAGAGACAATGAGCACCCAAAAACCATAATAAGACACCATTTCACACCCAACAAAGTGGAAAAACTTAAAAGTATGGAAATACTAAGTTTTCTGGAGGATGTGGATCAATAGGAATTGTTACATACCACTTGAGGAGTAGAAATTGATAAAAATAACTCTGAAAAACAATTTTTCATTGTCTAGCAAAGTTGAAGATGCACATCGCATCTGCCAAGCAAATCTACTTTAGGCATACGCCCTGAAGAATCTCATGCACGTGAGCACCAGAACATATAATAGCATCTACCCATAATGCTAAATATATGTCTTGGCCTTCCAAAAGTGAAAGATATCCAATAGAATGGTGGTTAAGACATGAGTATTTAAGTATTATTTATTGTTGTTACTATTATTATTATTTCTTTATATATATAATTTTTTGTAACAATTTAGTTTTAAAAAGCAAAGGGTAAAGAAGTCCTGATACTCATATAAATCAATAAAAGTCATAGAAATAAAGAATACTATAGGTATAAAAAATAATTAGGAAAACACTACACTTACACAAAGAGAATTTGTGAATGGGAATATAATACTAAGGAATTCACTGAGAACACAATTCAGATAGCTACTCTTGAAAAAATCAACACTAAATCTACAATACCATCCTACACTGAGCTTATAAAACACTCAGTAGCTTTGGGATTCAAATGCAGCTTTCAGAGCTCCAATTTCTATGTTAAGACTTTGATTCTGCCTTCAGCAGTATGTAAGACTACAGACATCTAGAATTAAATGTCTACATTCTGACACAGTTCCATCCACTTGATTGCTCAGTGATTTTATGTAATGAATTAGCTAATTTCTCTGTGCCTCAGTTTGTTCGTTGGTAAAATGAGGATTAATAATGGTACCTATCCAGTATTTCGTTAAGATTAAATGATGTATATGAAAAGTTCTTAAAATAGTATCTGGAACATAGAATTTCTCTCTTTTTTTCCATTTCTATTTCATTTTGGATAGTTTCCATTTTTATGCCTCCAAATTTGCTAATCTTTCCTTCTGCAATGTCTAATTGCTACTAATCTCTTCCAGTGCACTTTTTATTTCAGACATTGTAGTTTTCATCTCCAGAAGTATGAAACTGTATTTAAAAAAAAAAAATCTTCCGTATCTCTGCTTAACATCATTAATCTTTCTTTTACCTTTTTGAACATATGGAATATATTATAAAGCTGTGTGAATGTCTGTATCTATCATTTTATAATCTGTGCCACTTTTGAGTCTGTCTCAATGATTGATTCTTCTCATCATTATGGGTTTATTTTCCTGCTTCTTTTTATGCTTGGTAATATTTGATAAAATTTTACTTTCTTGGGTCTGGAATTTTGTGTTTTCGTAAATATTCTGATGATATTTTCTAGGACACAATTAGGTTACATAGAAATAATTTCATCCTTTATAGGCTTGTTTTTAACTTTTGTTAGGTAAACTAGAGATACCTTTGGTCTAGGGTTAACTTTGCTCCACTACTAAAGGCAATACCATTCTGAGTACTCAACATAATGCATTCTGAATTTCAAAATTTTACACTCTGGCTGGTGGTAACACAAACTATTCCTGACCCTATGTGAACTAGAGAGACTTTTCCCTTTACTCCTTTTATGTGGTTCTTTGCTTGGACAAGGGTAATTTTTTCACCTGAAAGGGATAATCAGTGCTCAGTTGAGGATTCTAGGAAGACCTCAGAAGTTATGTGAAGTGAGTGCACTTTTCTCTTTCACTCCCTCTTTCTCTGAAACACTGTGCTCTGCTATGTGAATTCTAGCTGCTTTGGCCTTCTTGGGCTCCCAGTTGAGTCTCCTCAATTTAGGAAGATTGCAATATCTGAAAGTTGTCTCACACATTTTTCTCATTTGTTTAGTTGTTTGAGGTAGAAGGGTAAATCTGGTCACTGTCCTTCATCTTGGCCAGCAAATGTCATGTAAGCTGTTATTAATAAAGACACTTCCCTCTGAATGTTGTCTTAGCCCTCAGCATGCTACATTGTACAAAGTGAGATTCTGTGTATGTCTGTGGGTAGGTACAACACAATTACCTTCAGATGGGAAGGAGGCATCATTGCTTGCCAAGTCCTGTCCAGCAGTTTCATTGACTCTACCGACCTAGGCCCAGAAAGGTTCTCATTTAATTACTCCATACTTCTAGTCACCCCTTTTTTCATCTGAGTTTTCTCTTCCCATCTACATCTGTGTGACAACAAAAACAACAACCATCCTCTCCTTTTTTATTTTATTTTATTATTATTATTCCTTTTTTTTTTGCATGATGATCTGGACTTTTCTTTGCAGATTTTATTCATTCTTTGCAGCTTTCATTCATACTTTCCAGACCCTATTTTTCTAAACAAAAGCAATTGCCTACCAGAGTAAAATGACTGTACTAAACGTTAAAATAAAAAATGTAGAGGTTAGGTACCCAAGTTATGGAATTTGGTTGTTTGGTTTCTGACCTACTCTCCCACTTACACCCTAAATGACTTTAATCAGGCTACATCAGTTTTACCATCTGCACTCCTTAATTTTATGTGTCAACTTGGCTGTGGTGCCAGATGTTTGGCTGAACACCAGTCTAGATGTTGCTGTGAAGGTCTTTCTTTTAGATATAATTAACATTTAAGTCAGTAGACTTCCAGTAAAGACTTCCAGAAAATTACTCTTCATAATGTGGGTGGGCCTCATCCAATCATTTAAAGGCCTTAAATGAAAAAGACTGAGGTCTCTCAAGGAAGAGGGATTCTGACTCCCAGCTGCAACATCCAACTCTTCCCTGGGTCTCCAGCCTACCAGCCTGCCCTGAAGATTTCAGACCTGTCAGCCTCCCAAATCATGTAAGCCAATTTCTTAAAATTAACCTCTCTTTCCACACACACACAAACACACACGCACACACTATTGGTTTTGTTTCTCTGAAGGTCCCTAATACACTATCAGAAAACAAACATAATCATACACTATACTCCAAAGAGTTGTTTTGAGAATGGAATACAGTAATGTATTTTAAATGCTTTGCATAGTATCTGACACATAGAAACTGTTCATTAGGTATGAACCATATGTATGAGTATTATAATCTTAACAACAAAATCTTTAAGGGAGCTATTTATTAAATATGTTTTGCAGTTTAGGGAAATGAAGCTCAGAAAGGTGAACTGACTTGCCTGGAACTTAAAAACCAGTAGGCAGCAGAGCCTGAACATGACCCCACCTGTTCCTGAACACTCAGAAATGCTGTGACTGTTGCTAACCTTCATTTCGACTCTTCTACTAACAACTACAATCCACCACTCTTCTAACAATTACAAATCAGAAATTATATCATTCTTACTTAGAGTAATCAAAGGTAAATGAGGTCATCATACCACTGTGGTATTTATGAGGGACCTTTTTCTGCCACCAATCTAGGCTTAAGATCCAGCAAGGTTTATGGAAGTCCAGAAATGTCCACCATGATATATTACATCAAACTCATTACGGTGGCTAAAATTTGAAACACTGACAATGCCAATTTTTGATGAAGATGTGGAGCAACTAGAACATTCATGCACTGCTAGTGGGCATATAACTTAATATAACCATTCTGCAAAGAATTTAGCAGTCATTTATCAAGGTACCATATAACACAGCAATTTCACTCCTAGGTATTTATCCAAAAGAAATGAAAACAAATTTCCACAAAACAAGCTGCATGAAAATGTTCACAGCAAACTTATTTATAGTATCCAGAAACTTAAAAATCTCACATCCATCAGCATGTAAACATATAAATAGCTTGTGATATACTTATGCAATGAAATCTTATTCTGCAATAAAAAGAGACAATTATTTATATGTGCACATGAATGAGTTTCAAAATAAATATGCTTAGTGAAAGAAATCAAACATACAAAAGTGTGCACATAATATGGTATCAGTTTGCTAGGGCTGCCATAACAAAATGGCTAATTTGTAAACAACAGAAATTTATTTTCTCACAGTTCTGGAAGCTGGAAGTCCAAGATCAAGAGGTAAACAGGTTTCATTTTTCTTTTTTTTTTTAGTTAATTAATTAACTTATTTTTTATTTTAATTTATCAATACGCAATGCCATTGATTTTCATGAAAAAAAAAAAGAAGACACAATAATCACAATAATTCTTTGAACTTGTTAAGGTAAGTGAACAGATACGATGCTGGGGGGGAGGGGGAAGAGGCTTTGTTTTTCTTGAGCCCTCTCTCCGTGGCTTGCAGATGACCACCTTCTCATTGTGTCCTCACGGGGCCTTTTCTGTGTAGATACTTCCCTGGTGTCTCCTTATAATATTGGATTAGGGCCCCACCCTATGGTCTTAATTACCTCTTTAAAGTTTCTATGTTACAGTGGGGATTAGAGCTTCAACATATGAATTTGGGGAAGAAAACAATTCTTTCCATAAAAGTACCACTCCATTTCAATGAAGCTCTAAGACAGACAAAATTAATCTCTAGTAATAGAACTTAGATCATTGGTAGTCCATAGCTTGGAGAGTGTCAGTGCAAAAGAACACAAGGGAACTTTCTACATCTTGATTTTAATAATGATTAAATGGTATGTATATACATTTGTTAAAAATTCATCAAACTATGCACTTAAAATATATTATTTTTATGAATGTAATTATATCTCCATAAAGCTCATTTTAAAAAAGGAAAATGCAATTTGCAAAATTTTCTACAAAAAAGACCTACATTCTAATTGGACATACCATGTAAACATCTTTCACTGAGCCCCAACTTAAAAATAGGCTGCATCCTCAGGACTCTCAAATTTGCTGTTTCTGTTCACCTAAAAGCCTATTTCTCAAAATCTCAACATGATTCATTTACTTCTTTGGGATTCTCGTGGAACATCACCTTGTGAAAGACACCTCCTTCCATGACACCCTGTCTAACATAGGTAAATCTCTCTGCTCCCCATCACTCTCCATTCCCTTACCTTGCTTGCTTTTTCTTCATAGCATTTATTACCACCTGACATACTATATGTATATTTGTTTACTTGTTTATTGTCTGCCTTCCTTCACTCCCCCACAAGGCAGGGACTTTGTTTTATTCACCTTTTTTTCTCAGAGCCCAGAAGAGTCTCATAGTAGGTGCTCAATAATTATCAACTGACCAATTGCTAGCAAGAAAGAATTCAGTGGCTAAATTAGCTAAACAATAGTCAGCCAAAAATGTCTGTTGTTGTTACCACTCCTGGAAGCCTGACTGGGGTTAAATTTAGAGACAATGGAGTAAAAGTTATAGCAGAGAAGAGCACAGGTCCTCAACCCCAGCTACAAATTAGAGTATCTGGAGAGATTTTAATAAAACATTTCTAATATCCAGGCCCTACCACCAAAGAGCCTAAAATAATTGGTCTGGAGTTGGGTCCAGACAATTTTTAAAAGCTCCCCTGGTAATCTTAATGTGCAGCCAGGGATGTGAACCGCTAGTGTAGAACAATCACCTTCATTCTTTGCCTTTTGCTGAGACAGCTCTTCAATATCCCACAGGCCAAAAACTATGGCCATTTTCCTGGCTTTGACAGTCAACTCTCCCAAGCAAAGAGCAGGGTAGACTTATGATTCTACGCATTTATTTCAGCAGCACATCTATGAGTGTGTATGCCTGAGAGTGTGTGTGTCTTTGACTGAGAGTATGTGCGTGTGTATTTGTGTGTATGTGTATGCGTATATGTGTATATACATACGCTACATATTTAACACACATTTTAGGGCTTGTTCAGAAAGACTCACAGTTGAATAATTTAATAATTTATTACAGTGCCATGAGATTGGTTTGCCACAATTTAAGACCCTTACTTTTTAAGTATTGTAAGAAAGAGACTCCTGGCCAACAGCCCCTTCTTTTTCAACTGGAACTCTACGATCAAGTGCCAGCTATGTGGTGGCATCAGATATAGACTTCAGGTTTCAGGGTGTGCAAGAATATTTCTGAGATAACTTCCTGGTCAAGTTAAATAGTTAAAGCAAATTTCAGTATGAGGCTGGGCTGAGAAGTTAAAAGCAAGCTTACTGTGCTAAAGTAAGATAGTGAAGGCATAGTCAATAAGATCAAGCACACGGGTTTGAAATGAAAATGCGAAACTGAAGCTAGGGAGATTCCTTGAGTGCGATGATATGGGCAATGTCATAGTGGCAGCCTCATTTGTCTATGGAGGTGACCTGCTATTATCATCACTATATTCTACTCAGCCGATTTAGACAGCTTTGAAACTAAAATACAGCAACAAAAGGAGAAAAATTAAACAAAACAAAAAAAACCATCATCTAATTATTTTGTCTACAATACTGCCACATGTTTGGAACTAACTTTTTATTTCACTAAGCAGACTATATTAGCCTAACTTTACTCTTTGGTCTTTATTATTTTTCGTAGATCTTTGGATATTGTAAAGTCTAACTAAAATGAACTTTAAAAACTACTCATTTTTATTATGTCAAAATAATTTTAAAGTTAAGTAGGCAATTGACTACAAGTAAGGAATCTTTTTTTTTTTTTTTTTTTTTTTGTCCTCTTTTTGTGACCATGCTCAGCCAATGAGCGAACCGGGCATCCCTATATAGGATCCGAACCTGCGGCAGGAGCGTTGCTGCGCTCCCAGCACCGCACTCTCCCGAGTGAGGCACGGGGTCGGCCCAGGAATCATTTTTTAATACACTTCCATAGAAGAAACCTTGTATATTCACAATACATATATATTAGGGAATAGTTTTCCATAATATCAAGACTATACTTTTAGAAATGGGAATATGTCTTCCTAGTAGGAAAAAAAAAAATCATTCTTTGGAGAGTACTATATTATGTTTTAATAACACACAAATATATAAAGTAATTATATAACATGATTAAGATTTACATCAAATATTAGAAAGGGTAAAACAGGAACAATAATAATGGGCAATATAAAAATAAGAAAATAAGATTTCAACCATAGTAAAGTAAAAATATTTACTAGTTTAAATATATCTCTCTCTCCCTAGTTTTCAAAGCATTTAAAAATGCAGTCTTATTTCCAAATAGTGCTATACACTAAGAAATTGTAGAATCCTTCTAACAAATTGATTAAATCACATCTTTAGGGAAGCTTTCAGTGACCTACTGAAATTAGCACCATATTCTCTTTGATCCCCCTATCAGTCAGGGACCAATCTGAAGACAGAAACTACACAGTAATTTGAATAGGGAAGGGTTAATATGAGTAAAAAGAAATATAAACTACTTATAGCAACTTAGCTACTTGCTTCAGGGAATAAAAAAAAATTATGAAGAATACACTAGAGCTAAGAAAGAGTATTAGGACAAAAACAATTTAGAAAGGGGGCCTCTTCCCAAGACTGGGGTTCAGAGCATGTTGAAAAAGGTGTGGATGAAGCACAGTGGAGGTCAGAAATTCCACATTGCCCTGAGCCAGAGGTAATCCAGAGTCAGAGAGCTGAGGCTGGGAGCAGAGGACTGCCCAATGGTGTCAGTGAAATTCACTGGGAACCTGCCCATGACAGGGTGCTGCTGAACTCACTGGGAAGCTGGTTAGACTCCCACAAAACCCATTGGAAGACACCAGGGGTGGGGAAAGGTGAGATGGGGTGGGTTTGGTAGGCAGCAAAAAGATGCTGCGGAACCCATCAGAAAGCTGTGTGGGGCACCCGTGGAACTCTTGCCTGGAGGTCACCTTGGAGTGGGGGCTGGGTTCTGAAGAACTCTCAGAAAAGTTTCTTGTGCAGGATGCTGGCCTGGAAACCAAATGCAGCAGTCGAGAAACTTGCAGGACAGCTGCCCCGAGATGCTGCTTCCACTGTGTGCTCTGCAAGCCATCTAGCACCATGGGAGCCAGGAGGAAGAGGAGCACAGCACAAGGAGGAAAGAGTCCCTTCTTCCTGCAGTGTGTCTCCTGCTCTCTCTACTGGCAAAGCTCAACATTGGGCAACGTGCTAAGAGAGAAATACAAGCAGGGCGAGGAAAGGTAAATTTAGAGCTGAGAGGCAATAAATTGTTAACTGGCACACACCCCAATATCTAATATTTTTCACATTAGACTATCAATAATTTGGAGTTTTATTTTTGAAGAATCGATTATTGTGTTATTTTTAATTAGTCAAAATCATGACTAATTTTGATATAGGTTTGTTTAAAAATGAACTGTATCCAGCAACGTACTTCTCTTTCAAGATTAATTTCTAGTAAATTAAATAAAAAACATGGAACATCAGTAGCCTTCAAAAAACATCAGTGACAGTGACCTGTTCATGGTTAATATTTCTTGGATACTCTGAAGACAAAACACTTAGTACATATTGAGTACTTCCATCATTACATAAGTCTCAATGCATTATTAAGGACTGAATTTAATACCACTAATAAATTATTTCTCATCTACCAAAGCTCTTTCCATAAAACGGAGTTGTATCAAATGAATTCACTTTCATTTTTATTAAATCTCATGTAAACTTAAAAATAAAACTCTTTAAAAATCTTTTTTCTCCATCCAAAATATTTGGAGAAATATTCTTAAAGCAGTAGAAGAGTTTAATGCTCTTTAACAAAAAAAAAAAAATTAATAAAATAAAGTTTAAAGTCAGTTATTTTCTAAATTTTTTTTTCCTATAGATTTCGGATGCAAATGCTGTTGATTTGGAATAGTAGATGGCTAAAGAGAGAAATGCTTTCTATAAGTTTCGGGCACTACTTAAGTCAGAAGAGCTAGCTATGCAGAAATACGGACCTTTACTACAACTCTGCCAGAACCATATGATTGAAAGCAAACAACTTCCAGGTCATAATAAAGAGCCAACCTTCCTAGTAATTTTTCCACTGAACTCAGTTTAGCACCTTATTACTCATCAAGCACATCTGAACAATGAACCTATTGACAGCATTTGTTTCACAATCGGCCTATTTGATAAAAGAGAATTATTTCTGTGCTCAGTATCTGAGAGGATAATGGAATCTATAATGGCCCAAAGTACTGTACTCTATCTTATTTACAGAGAAATTCTAACATAAACATATATATAACTGTACTGTAAAACATATAGATTATATTTTTGTACTTAATATAACTACTCGGTGTTCTTTTACATTGTTTGGCTCTAGGTGGTATGTGAAAAAACAGTAGAAAAAATAGTGAGTGCTTGACTATACAGCAAATATAACCTTGGATATTTATAGAGTACTCCCTCACAGAATGCAAAGTGCATTCGAATAGTCTATCTCATTCATACTATAAATTGATAAGTATGGGATCCAGGTTCCCACTAATGGTACAAATTCTAAGAGACCAAACAAGCAGGAGAAAGACAGACCACCCTCTCTCGGAGCCCCCGTGAAGCAACATCCTTCTAGATAACACCAGCCATCAGAAAGAAATACAGTTGCCTGTGATCTGGCTCAGTGCAGTGCCTATAACATCGCACAGCATGAAGCTAGACACACTAATGAAGGTCACTTTACTGAGGTCAGGCCAGTCATGTTTTCTTTCAGTAGATGTGCCAAATGTCTGCAAGCTGCTCATACAATGAGGGAATGGAAAAAAAAAAAAAAAAAACCCTGAATTTGTCCAACTATCTTAGGGGAACACTGGTGCATGTGTGTTTATCTCAGAGAAACATTTGTATCATCTTTACTGAGGACTATCTTCTATCAAGCACACCATCTAAAAATCTCTTACATTACTTCCAGTGGGAAGTTTGCTCCATAAAGTGACAAAAACGTAGAGCTAGTATAGGTGGATTGAAATTCTAATCCCTCTGAGTTATTTCTTTCCCCTTTTTACAAAGCCCAAGGTACCCATGTGCAATTAAGCATATTGTCTTGTAAATGACAAAAAATGCAAATTCTAGTGAATGCTCAAACCCCAACCAATCACAATTAATTAAATGAATTCCTGTGAAGCAGTGTGACAAATGATATGGGAATTGTGATATCCCAAGTCAGAGCTAAATGATGGAAAGACTCTCTCTAAACCTAGTGAAAACTGTCATTTCACTTAAATGATACTATTTACAATGTGGAAACTCTGGAAGTCATTGTCAAGACCAATCACCTCAAGCTTTCTGAAAACCCTGACATTCTCACACTGATTATATGACCATCTGAATAAGGTAGAAATGAAAGCCACATCTGGTTACTCAAGGCTTAGTTATGAATTAATTAGGTCCTGCCTGGAAGCCTCCCTCATCTCTTCAGTTGTTACATTAAAAAAAAAAAAAAAAAAAAAAAAAAAATTCTCCCTGGATAAAATCTTTAATTGGATTTCAAACTCTTCCAAAAACTTTCATATCAATTTTATCATCATATCCCCATACCAGCCTCAGTCACACAAACAACACATAGTGCATAAAAAAGGTGCTGCGGCTAGAGAGAGAGAAATCTGGCAAAACGTTCCTAATGTTGATGAAAACCATTTTTTCTTTTCTTTCTCGTGTGAATATTTCTCTTCCATACAGCTGCTCTCCTCTCTTTACAGGTACCTTTCCTAGATCTCATTAATACAGCCTCGTTCTCCAGCAAACGAAAGTAGTCATGGAAGTGGTTTTTTTTTTTTTACACTGTCACTTTCCTTTTATTTATATTATTTATCCTACAGAAATTTTATTTTATTTTTGCTGAGTAGATTTTATTTATTTATTTATTTATTTATTATATTTTATTTTATTTTACTTCTCAATATACATTGTAGTTGATTTTCATGCCCCTTTACCCATTCCTCCCCACCCCTTCCCTCCCCCACCCCCACATCATATCTGTTCACTTGACTTAAACAGTTCAAGGAATTTTGTGGTTATTCTGTCTTATTCCCCCCACCACCATTGATTCGTTTGTGTATTTGTTTATTTATTTATTTATTTATTTATAGCTTCCACAAATAAGTGAGAACATGTGGTATTTCTGTTTCTGTGCCTGACTTGTTTCACTTAATATAATTCCATCCATGTTGTTGCAAATGATAGTATTTCATTCTTTTTTATAGCAGAGTAGTATTCCATTGTGTAGATATACCACAGTTTCCTTATCCAGTCATCAGATGATAGACATTTGGGCTGGTTCCAACTCTTGGCTATTATAAATAGAGCTGCAACAAACATTGGAGTACAGGTATCCCTTCGGCATGATGATTTCCATTCCTCTGGGTATATTCCCAGCAGCAGAATAGCTAGGTCATAGGGTAGGAAGTGGTTAATTTTAAATTTAGCTAATAATCACAACAGTTTTAATCTTTCAGAAGTACATTTGCATTTCAGGACTTCAATTCAATTTTTGATATCCGTTGCTCCATGTGATCTATCAGGTGACATTTGACACTCCTGTGTGCCACTTCAGATCCTCTTGGCCCCACCTTTTATTCCAGCCATTGCAATAGTTACAAATTCTATGAAATTTGACCATCTATGAATAAGTGAATCCTGGAAGTGTCTTTCCTCAGCTCCATCCTATATACTTCTCACTTTTTATCCTGGGCACTAGAATGCTTCATTGTAGGACACCTACTAGGCCTTCTTGGTATTCATATATGTGTAAGAACATTTTGTGCAGAAAGAGGGAAAAATGTGAACTAAGGATATGTACATATTCCTTCTCTGAACAGGTGCTTCAAATAAAAATACTGGAAAATCAGAGACAAGGAGATCTGGGTAGAGGCACACAGATAGACAAATGGGAGTTGAAGATTTTTTGTATCATCAGAAAGAATCCATCATGAAAGAGGCTCTAAACAACAAAATAGACAAAATAACTAGCCAGCCTTTATCATAAGCACCCCAGAACTGGCACAATGAGCAGATGAATAGAGTAGTCATGGTGGCAGATGTGGAGAATATATATGGGCCCAACAGCAGAAACTCCCACTTACCAAGTTCATCTAAGCAATGCTACTGTCTCTAATGTCTAGCCTGTTAGGAACAGAGACCATTGCTGAGCCTATGGTATGATAGCAGGTAGCTTAAATTGGTCCTCTTCTGTTCATAAGGACCAGAAGTTCATGCCCATAAAGATAACTATCTATACCATGTATTAGCTTGCTTTTCTTGCCTTCAGATTCTTAGACAACACCCCTGACTGAGGAATTACGGAATTCCTGATCCACAGGTATGTAATCCGACACAATATAGCACCCAATCAAAGGACCCAGTTCACAGTAAAGAAAGTATACATGGGATCCAATCCCCTGGAGATCAAGTGATTATGTCACATACTGCATCATACGGAAGAAGCTAGCCATATAGAGCATTGGAATGCCCTTCCAAATGCAGAGCTGAATTGCTAGTTCAGAAATGATGGGATGATATCCTTCAGGATATGGAATATGCATTAAATCAGAGATCAGTATATAATGCATTTCCCCAATAAAATAAAACCATATGTCCAAGTACAAAGGCATAGAAACAGGATTGGCTATTACCCTCACTGTCCCACTAAAGGACTTCAAGCTTGTCATCCTTACAATTCTGGGCTGTGCAGGGTTTGAAAGCCTGGTATCTCAAGTGGATGCAGTCTTGCCACAGGACACAATAAAGACCCCATTGAACTGTGAGCCATGGTGGCCATCAAGATACTTTATAGTCCTTGTGTTCAGGAGTCAACATAAAAGGGAAGTCATCTTTTGGGGTTTAGTTTACCTTACTTATCAGGAGGATATAGCACTGTTCTTACACAGTGACATAGGAAGCAATATGAGTAAAACACAAGTGATCCTCTTGGGTGCTTCTCAATATTCTCTCTGTCCATTGTAAATGTGAATGCATCAACTTTGACCTGAAAAGAGTATGAATCCCCAGTTAGGAAGTCAGAAATTTCCTTCACCCATCAAGATAGTAAGTAAGAAGCAGTAACACATCCCAAAAGGAATATGGGGATTCATGCCACCATCAAAGACTTAAAATATTCAATGGTGGCAATGCCCATCATATCCTCAATCAATAGACTTGTTGGGCCCCACAAAAACAAAATGAATAATGGCAGATGATGTTGAATGCCATACATTTTACCAGGTAGTAGCAACAATCATAGCTACCATGCCAGATGAGGTATATTCACTGGAACAGAACAATAAAGCACATGGTACTAGGTGTGCAGCTAATTTTTTTTATTACTTTTATTTTTTAAATGAAACAATGGATTATACATATTTATAGGGTACAGAGTTGACTATCAGTAATTGTGTAAAATGTGTGATGATCAAATCAGCATTATTAGCATGTTCATCATTACAAATCATAATTATCCTTTGTGCTTATTACCCAATTTTTCCCTAGCCCCCCTCCCACTTTCCCACCTCTAGTAACCATATTTCTTTTCTCTCCTTCTGAAAGTTCAATGTATTATTGTGGTTGTTCTTTCCTTCCTTCCTTCCTTCCTGCCTCCCTCCCTCCCTCCCTTCCTTCACACTCACTTATGAGTGAGGATATGCAATATTTATCTTTCTATGCCTGGCTTATTTCACTTAACATAATTTTCTTCAAGCTCACCAATGTTGCTGCAAATGGCTGAATTTCATTCCATTTGTGGCTGAGTAGTATTCCATTGTGTATCTGTAACACATTTTCCTTTCTGTCAATGGGCATTCAGATTAGTTCCATATCTTGGTATTGCAAATAGAGCTGCAATGAACATGGGAGTGAAGGTATCCCTTCCATATGACGATTTTCATTCTTTTGTGTATATACCCAGAAGTAGGATTGATGGATTGTATGGTAGTTTTATTTGTAGTTGATTGAGAAAACTCCATACTGTTTTCTATAATGGATGTAGTAATTTACAGTCCACCAACAATGTAGAAAGGTTCCCCTTTGTCCACATCTTCACCAGCATCTGTTATTGTCTTTTTTATAATAGCCAGTCTAACTGGGGTGAGATGATATCTCAGTGTGCTTTTGATTTGCATTTCCCTGATGATTAGCAATGCTGAGCATTTTTTCATATGCTTGTTGGCCATTTGTAGGTCTTCCTTTGAGAAATGTCTGTTCAGCTCTTTTACCCATTATTTAATCAGATTATTTGTGTTTTTACTGTTAAATTGTTTGAGTTCCTTGCCTATTCTGGATATTAATCCCTTGTCAGATGTAGAGTTTGCAAATATTTTCTCCCATTCTGTAGGTTGTCTTTTCACTTTGTTGATTGTTTCCTCTGATGTATAGAAACTTTTCAGTTTTATATAATTCTATTTGTTTATTTTTTCTTTTGTTGTTTGTACTTTCAGGGTCTTATTCATAAAGTCTTTGCCCAGTCCTACATCTAAAGTGCTATCCTTATGTTCTCTTCTAGGAGTTTTATAGTTTCAGGTCTTATACATAAGTCTTTATTTTGAGTTGATTTTGGTATCTGGTAAGAGATATGAGTCTTATTTCATCCTTCTACACATGGATATCCATTTTTCACAGCCCCACTTACTGAAGAGGTTGCCCTTTCCCCAACATATGTTCTTGATGCCTTTGTCAAATATCAGTTGGCTATTTGTACATGGGTTGATTTCTGAATTCTCTATTCTGTTCTGCTGTTCCTAGTGTCTCTTTTTATGCCAGTAACATGCTGTTTTGGTTAGTATAGCATTGTAGTATAGTTTATAGTTTATAGTTTAAACTTTATGTTATGCCTCCAATTTCATTTATTTTTTGCTCAGGATTGCTTTGGCTATTCATGGTCTTTTCTTTTTCCATTTGAATGATAGGATTGCTTTTTCTATTTCTATGAAGAATGCCATTGGTATTTTGATGGGGATTACATTGAGCGTGTAGAACACTTTCGGCATTATGGACATTTTCATAATGTTAATTCTTCCAATCCATGAACATGGAATATCTTTCCATTTTTTTGGTTTCTTCTTTAATTTCTTTCAGCAGTGTTTTCTAGTTCTTGTTGTAGAGATCTTTCACTTCTTTGGGTAAATTTATTCTTAGATGGCTAATTCTTTTGGTAGCTGTTGTAAATGGGCTTGCTCTCTTGATTTCTTCTGCTGCTTCCTCATTGTTGGTATATAACAATGCTACTGATTTTTGTATATTGATTTTGTGTCCTGCAACTTTACTGAATTTATTTATCAACTGCAATAGTTTTTGGGGGGAGAGGTTATGGGCTTTTCTATAAATCATGTCATCTGTGAACAGAAACAACTTGAATTTGTCTTTTCAATTTGGGTGCCCTTTTTTTCTTTCTCTTACCTGATTGCTCTGGCTAATACTTCCATTACTGTGTTCAATAGGAGTGCTGAGAGTGGGCATCCTTGTCTTGCTCCTGTTCTTAAAGGAAAAGCTGAAAGCTTTTCCCCATTCAGAATGATGTTGCTGGTAGGTTTGTCATGTATGTCTTCTGTTGTACTAAGATACTTTCTTTTTATACCTAATTTGTTGAGAGTCTTTATCAAATAGGGATGCTGAATTTTGTCCAGTGCTTTTTCTGCATCTATTGAGATAATCATATGGTTTTTGACCTTGCTTTTGTTGATGAGGTGTATCACCTTCATTGAATTGTATATGTTGAACCATCCTTGGATCCCTGGGATGAATGCCACTTGATCATGGTGTATAATCTTTTTTGATGTGCTATTGTATTCTGTTTGTTAATATCTTTTGAGGATTTTTGCATCTGTGTTAATCAAAGACATTGGTAGTTTTCTTTTTTGTTGTGTCTTTGCCTGATTTTGGTATCAGGGTGATGCTGGCCTCATAGAATGAGATTGGGAGAATGGCCTCTGTTTCAATTTTTTTGTAATAGTTTGAAACAGATTGGTATTAATTCTTCTTTAAAGGTTTTGTGGAATTCAGCAGTGAAGCCATCTGGTCCTGGGCTTTACTTTGTTGGGAAACTGCTGATTACTGCTTCAATCTTGTTGCTTGCTACTGGTCTGTTCAGGTTTTGTTTTTCTTCTTGGTTTAGTCTTAGTGATTTATATGTGACCAGAAATTAGTCCATTTCCTCCAAATTTTGAAATTTGTTGGTGTATAGTTGTTCATAATAGTGTCTAATGATTATTTCTATTTCTGTGTTATCAGTTGTAATGTCCCTGTTTTCATTTATGATTTGTGTTATTTTGGGTCTTTTCTTTTTTTATTTATTCTGGCCAATGGCTTTTTTATTTTGTTTATCTTCTCAAAAAACCCAACTTTTTTTTGGTTACTATTTTGTATCATTTTTTCAGTTTCTATTTCATTTAGTTTTGCTCTGGTCTTTATTATTTCTTTCCCTCTACTAGTTTTAGGATTAGATTATCTTTTTTTCCCCTTGTTCTTTGAGATTTAGCATCAGTTTGTTTACTTGAAGTCTTTCTATTCTTTTACTGTAAGCACTTATTGCAATAAATTTCCCTCATAGTACTGCTTTTGCAATACCCATAGGTTTTCATAAGTTGTGGTGTACTTTCATTTGTTTTAAGGAATATTTTGATTTCCTGCTTTATTTCTTCTTTCACCCATTGGTTATTAAGGAGCATGTTGTTTAATTTCCATGAATTAGTACAGTTTCCAAAGTTTTGTTTGTTGCTTCTAATTTTAATCCCTTGCAGTCTGAAAATATACAGTATATGAATTCAGTCTTTGTAAATTTGTTGAGACTTAATTCGTTGAGATTTAATTTGTTGAGACATTTAAATTTGTTGAGACTTAATTTGTGGTCTGTCCTGGAGAATGATCCATGTTCTGATGAGAAGAGTGTACATTATGTCATTGTTGGATGAAATGTTCTGTATATGACTGCCACATCTATTTGGTCTAAAGTGCAATATAAATCCAATATTTCTCTTCTAATTATTTGTCTATAAAATCTATCCAATTCTAGGAATGGCATGTTAAAGTCCCCAACTGTTACTGTGCTGGGGATCTGATAATATCCCCTTAGATCTGATAGTAGTTGTTTTACATATCTGGGTGCTCCAATGTTGGGTGCATATATATTTATGATTGTTATATCTTCTTGCTGCATTGGGCCTTTTATCATTGTATAATGTCCTTCTTTGTCTCTTTTTATAGTTCTCGGTTGAAGTCTATTTTATCTGATATAAACATGTCAACTCCTGCTCATTTTTGGTTTCTATTTGAATGGAATGTCTTTTTCCATCCTTTCACTATTAGTGTGTCTTTATGGTTGAACTGAGTTTCTTGCAGGCAGCATATAGTTGGGTCTAGTTTTTTAATACATTCAGCCAGTCTTTTAAGTGGGAAATTTAATACATTTACATTCATGGTTGTTATTGAAAGGTATTGCCTTATTCTTGCCATTTCATTAATTTCTTTGTAGTTGTTTTATATTTTTTTTTTTTTGTTCCTTTCTCTTCCTTTTATTGTTTATCTTTGCTATTGGAAGTTTTTTTGTAGGGATAAAATACATTTTCTTTCTCTTTCTTATTTGCATATCTGTTCCACTAGTGGATTTTTTTTTCTTTCTCATGTATTTAGGGTGACATATATCTCTCTTCTGATTCCAGATGTAGGACTCTCTTGAGGATTTGTTGAAGGGCCGATCTTGTGATTGTGAATTCCTGCAATTTTTGTTTGCCTGGGAAAGGTACTGTTTCTCCTTCATTGGTGAATGAAAGCTTTGCTGTACATAGTATTCTCGGTTGTCAGTTTTTTTCTTTCAGCACATTGAATATGTGATCCCACTGTATCCTGGCCTGTATGGTTTCTGTTGAGAAGTCTGCCATTAGCCTGAGGGGGATTCCCTTATAGGTGATTTGACACTTTTCTCTTGCTATTTTTTGAATTCTTTCTTTGTCTTTGACTTTTGTTAATTTGACTATAATGTGTCTCTCAGGGAGGTCCTTTTTGGTTCGCATCTGTCTGGGGATCTTTAAGCTTCATGGATCTGTAAAACAATATCTTTCCCAATATTTGGGAAGTTTTCAGGTATTATTTTATTAAATTGGCTTTCAATATGTTTTCCTTTCTCTTCCCCGTCTAGTACACCCATAATACAGATGTTTGTGTGCTTAAGGTTATCAGAAAGATTTCATAGGTTTTCCTTATTTTTTTATTTTTTTTAACCCAACTGTGTTAATTCAAAAAGCCTATCTTCTAGTTCAGAGATTCTTTCTTCCACTTGTTCTAGCCTGCTGCTTATGCTCTTGGTTGTATTTTTTATTTCAGAGAATAAATTCTTTATTCTCTGCTTGACTTTTTTTTTTTTTAACTGTTTGTATCTCTTTGTTGAATGTCTCATACATGTCCTCAAATTTCTTTTTTACTTCATTGTGATTTCTATTTTTTCATCCTTCATTTTTATGCTTATTATTATTGTCAGCATCCTTATTATTGCTGTTTGGGATTCCTCCTCAGGTGATTCATCAATTTCCTGTTGTTTGGGGTCTGGGATTGGAGAATTGTAGTCTGTTTTTGGGGGAATCATGCCTCCCTGTTTTTTCATGCTTCTCATATCCCTGTGTTGATGTCTAGGCCTCTGGTGTGTAGTCACTTCTTTATATAAGGAGTGGCTTTTAAAGAAGCAGATTCTTTCCTCTAGAAGTATTACATATTGGCAGTCAGGTTAGGGGTTTTAATTTTGGATCTCAGTGAAGGTAGTAGTGCAGCCTTTGTGTGACTTCCTCAACTGTATTCAATCTTAGAGTTGTATGTGGGTGCTTTTGTGGCCTAGACAATGGGGCCCTTAGTGGTTTCTTGTCAGGGTGGCTTTCTTATTGAAATTTGAGATCCACTGTCAATCAGTGAGCAAATATATGCTGTTGCAGCAGGTCCTGGCAACGCTTTAGAGGGCCACTGGCTCAGCTGTTGAGACTGGAACAAGCTTGTGTGGATGCTGCAGGACCCAGAGGTTTTCTAGAATTGTGATATAGGTAGAAAAAGCTGCCACCTAATCAGCTTTTGGTTTGGGAGTTGGTGTACACAGCTGGGCCTGGCACCTCTGTAGGTGGCCTCCTGATCAGCTGCTGAGTCTGGTACAAGCTTGCAAGCCCAGCAGCGCTGTAGAGGCTTGCCTTGGGGTGCCAAAGCCCCTGCATCCACTGTTGGTCAGTGAGCTGGTGTATACTGTTGCAGCAGGTCCTAGCAGCTATGTAGAGGGCCACTGGATTGACTCTTGAGTCTAGAGCAAACCTGCACAAATGCCACAGGACCCAGCAGCTCCCACAAGTTGTGGAGTGCTGTAGGGGAAGAAGAGATCACCATTAGGCTGGCTTTTAGCTCAGGCACCTGTGGACTTAGCAGAACCAAGAGTTGTACAGGTTTGGTACATACAAACATGAGGAATAACTGCTTATTAGTGGCTTCTCTGCCCAGCTGGTCAGCCTAGCTACCCTGTAGGGAGAGGGAGGAAGGGTCATGTTGGCTCAGATGACGGGGTCTTGGTCTTTCTGTCTGGTCTAGGCTCCAGGTGGCTGGGATTGTGGTCCTGTGAGAGCATATGGAGGGTGACAGGGTGAGGCAGGGCTACTGCCAGGCTAGCTGTGGGCTGTTGGGGCACTTGTGGATTTGGCCCCTGTGGACCATATAGGGTATGGGGTGAATGTGGAGAACCATTGCACCTTGGTAGTTTTTCCACTCAAGTCTGCCTGCCCACTTAGGTGGAGGGGTGCTTTCTGTCCTACGCTCCAAGCAGCCTGGGCCATTGTCCTGCCAGTGCTTGAGTGTACACAGTAGAATGCAGGCAGTGCCTCCAAACAAAGGGAGTCAGACTCACTGGGTCCAGGGCAGGGTGCACTCCTGCTGTAGTTTTGGCTCCCAGATGGTGCTGCCTCTGAGCCCCTCAGTTCAGGAGGGCTTTTAATCTCCTTCAGCTTTCACTATGAAACTGCAGCTACACTAACTCCCAGCTACTTTCCAACTGGGCCTGGGTTCCAAAAAGATTGGGGGACTCTCTTGAGGTAGGGATTGCTGGCATTTGTGGTAGTGGTGGTGGGAACAGCTGGAGTCTTTTCCAGCTTACCTTTTCTCCACTTGATTTGGGGTTGGTACCTGCAGTGGGTCAGCGGTTGGATGCCCTGTTCTGCTCTCTATGGTGCTCTCTCATTCTTCCACACTTTGCAAGAATCTAATCACTCTCCTGGTGCCCTACATCATGTTTCCTCAGTCTTTCCAGTCAAAATATATTTGTTTGTGTGTTGTTTTGGTCTCATTTTATGGGGCGGGAACTAGTGCTAGAGCTCTCTAGTCAGCCATCCTGAGAAAGCTCTCGGAATTCTAGGTGTGCAGCTATTGTGCTGGTAAATACACTCTTCTAAATCTTTATCAATAAGAAGGATCAAAAGCAGTTCATTGTTACTGCACAGGAAAACATATCCACTCTCCCCATGACTATATTCATTCTCCTGCTCGTCACAATATATTCTTTAACTGTCTTGATGTTACACAGAATGTCATGCTGTTCCCAGACTACAACATGCTCACAGGATCTGGTGAGCAGATACAGACTGATTCTAGGTGCCCTATTGGACATAAGCATGCCAATGGGTAGTAGATAAATCGTAAATATACTCATGGGGTTATATACCATGTGTGTGTGTGTATATATATATATATATATATATAGTATACATTACCATATTGGTGAAATAGTCAGGGCTCCAATAATCTGGAGCATGTGAGGATATTTCCTCTAAGGTAAAAAACAAAGTGTTGCAACTTGTACAACTTGCCATTAAGAAAAAGGCACTTAGTAGGTCTCCTTTTGGAGAATTTTGGAGGCAGTTTGCACCACACTTTGGAATAGTGTTCAATCCCATTTCTCAGATGATCTGAAAGGCTGCCATGCCAGTTTTGAGTAGGATCTAGAGAAAGAGAAAACTCTACAGCAGGTTCAGTCTGTGCTGCCTGCTGCCCTGCTATTCAGACAACACAGCCAGCAGATTTGATAGTGCTAAAGGCAGCCATGGTAGATGAGGATGCTGTGGAGATTATGACAAGCCTAAAAAGTAAAATTTCATGACACACCCCTAGGATTTTGGAGAAAAGTCATGCCTTCTTTACCAGAGAACTACTTCCTATTTAAAAAACAGGTTCTGCTATATTAATCTCTAGAAAAACTGAGTGCCTGGTAATGAGACAAGTGATTATGTGACCAAAAAAAAAAAAAAAAATCAGTAGGAGCTGGGTATTATCATATTATATTATACTAAGTCATAATGGTGGGTAGGCTCAGAAACAATTCATTGTACAGTGGAAACCACATACTTGGAATTGGGCCCAACAAAGTATAAAAATTACAAATAAATCACAGAAATGAGTAGATCAGATTTCCATTTCACCCACCCCTGCTGCACTGACACTTCTTTTTCAACTCAGTCATTTGGCCTTATAGAGAGGTTTTCTATGTTCACCTGATAGAGAAGGAAAAAAACCAACCTGAGCCTGGTTCCCAGGTGAACCAGCACATTATGTTGTCACTGCTACAAATGCACCACTGCTGCACTAGAGTCCTGTCAGAAGTGAACCTAAAAGACATCGGTGAAAGGATATCTCCCCAGTAGGCATAGCTATGACAAGCACATTTCATCATTCAATTTGCTTGGAAAAAGTGGCCTGAAAAAAGTTACATTCCTGGGTAGTGGCAAGAGGATTGGCTAGCAGCTAAAAGGCCTAAAAAGGTAGACTGGAAGATCGAAGATAGAGAAATCTGGGGAAGAAGAATGCAGTCATATATATGAGACAGAACTCAAGGTGTGAGGATCTTTGTGTGTCATGTCTTCAGAAGGCAAGCAACACAGGCGAGACACTGACAACCAAGCAGGCAGAATGACAGTCATCTCTTTTCCCAGTCACTTCATCACTGGCACAATGGGCCCATGAATGGCCCTGGTGGCAGAGAAGGAGGCTATTGTGAGAGCAGAAGCACTTAAAAAGGTTTCTTAGATTTTTACTTGCTACTAGCAATTTTAATGTTATTTTAGTATTTATGCCTTTTTGCCAATTATAAGGAATCGTACAAAACCCAAGTATATTTTAGATATATTCATACAATTGAGAGATGCATAAAGGAGAAAACAGAGTGCATCTATTATTATACCATTACCAAGACAACTTTAGTTAACATTTCTTTTGGTTTTTCTATGTATAATGCATACATATATACACACAAACACAAACACACATGTTACAAAAAAGAAAATGAATCATACCATAGCAACTCTTTTGGAACATGATTTTAAAAAACAACAACAACAACAAAAAAACAAACCGAAAAAAAAAAATTTATGACATATATTAGGAATATATTTCCATATCAAAAAATATAAATATATTATTTTACTTTAACAATATAGCATATTCTGTCTAGGCTATACCATAATTTATTTAATCAGTTACCTACTGATTAATTTTAATTGTTACCTACCTTGCAATTTTAATTGTAAACAGTGCTCCAGTGCAATTCCTAGATAATGCATGTAGAACTATAATTTTCTTAGAACACAGAACTAAAATGGAATTTTTGAAACTTTAGATAGAAACATTTACATCAAAAATTATTATTCCAATTTGCATTGCCACCATGATTTCTTAATACCTTCACCAGCAATACATAATAATAATGAAAGAATTTCATCCAGCAATTTACCTCTTAAAGAAATCTCCCCCACCTCTCATGCTCTCCCTTCCCCCTCTTTTTCTCCTCCCACTCCCATCTCTCTGTTTAGTGCCAGGCCACTCAGGATCCTTTCCGTAATAGAAGAGGGCCACTGCTTTCTTAGGTGTTATGATTCTCTTAAATGGAAGGTCCTTTTAAATATTTTAATGGCCTGGATGAATTTGAGTGTTGACATTTGGAAATAAAAGGTAAAACTGAGCTGATTATTTTACATAAAAAGGAATAATGAATTATGAGATCCTTAGAGAGAGTGAGAGCTGAAGAGCCAAAGAAAAAGGTGAAAAGGCAAAAGCAAAAGAGAGAGAGAAAGAATACATTCAAGAGTAGAGGAAAAAGAGGGAGAAGGTAGACAGAAAAAGAGGGGAAGGGGGTTAGAGAAGGAGAGACAGAGAGCAACCATATTAAGGCAAGAATGGTAAATTTAAGGAAGAAGAAAGAGGTATTGAAAAGCAAAACTAGGATAGGCATAGGTGACAAGCAAAGGAAAAGGCTTTAATTCTCTAGGGTAACAAATTGTGAGAAGGTAAATAAACGGTAGATAAAGGCTAGTTAGTGCAGTTTGTTATGTAGATTCTTCTGATGTGGTCTCCAGGCTGATAATGGTCTAAAGTTAGCTACTGTGATTAACCCTTATCTTACCTGGTAGGGAGGGAAGAAGTTGTCCCTTGCCTTTGTAACTTTATGTCTGGCTTTTAAGCAAATGGGGGAAGGCAGAGAGCTATTTTTGTTATCTGTTTCCTCTCAATTGCCTTCAGTTGTGGTATATTTTGGGGTGGCATATTCTGGTCTCCTACCTACTAATGCCATTTGAAAGGAAAAGCCCCAGCCTGAGCATGAAAATAAAACACACCAGGAGACAGGGACTCAACCAAAGTGTGTTAGGCAGGCAAAATGAACAAGCGGGCTGCCCTCTCGATAGTGGGAGCAGCAGCAGAGAGAGTCGTCGGGGTGGGCCTTTTATATCCAGTCAGGCTGAGCTGGACTGTTCCTATAGGCTAAGAAGGAAGGGGAGAGAAGCGAGTGGGGTTTAAGCTGAGCTGGGGTTTTCCATAGGTGGAGAAATTCACACATGGGAAGGGGATGTGGTGGTGAGAAAGGGGGAGGGGTTTTTTTGTGATTCTCGGAAAACGTGATCTTCTAGGGACCTGAAACTCTCTGCAGCCATTTTGGGTGTTCCTCCCATCCACCCGCTGCCATCTTAGACATGGGCTAAAACATAATTGCCCAACCCCATTGTTCAAATGGAAGAGGAGGGAATTGGGGATAATGTCAAATCTGGAGTCCATGTATATGGCAGTGATTCCCAATGTTTTGTTAAAGTTTCCACCCATATTTACCATTTTAAAATGATAAATATGAGCAGCTTTGGACCAGTGAGAAAATGCTCAACATGGAGACAGAAGGCTAAATCCAAACTCTGGTGTTACCTTCTGAGTGATATCAAGAGAGTCATTCCAAGTTCTCTGAGCCAACATTTTTTTGAAATTCAAATAAGAACAATATAAACATTCTGGGTTACTGGGCTGGTTAATTAAATAATGTTTGAAGAAAAAAACAGATCTGTACAATGTCTGCTACACAGCAAGCAATCAATAAGTGTCTGCTGAATCCAAACAGACCATAATTCATAGAAACATAGTAGAAACAACAACAACCCAGAATAAAATATTTAAACCTTTGGAACTAGGTAAGAAGGAGGCAAAGGGATTATACAACTGTGTAAAATAGAAATTGCCCAAATTGTTCTCCTCTAATTTGACTCCACCTCCCATTTAAAAAAATCGTATTTTGAATTTCTATATAAAATAATACATAACTTGAAAGAAAGTGAGCTGAGATGCCAGGTACCTTTCAAGCTTTATTAAAGAAAGAAAATCTGCTGGGCTGTGCTCAAAGTAGCAGGTAGCCCTGGGCTGCCCTGGAAAGGAGACAGCCCCAGGTGTGGGGGTGGTAGAGCTTATATTGGTGTGTTGGTGCCAAGAGCTGGGTGATGCCATCAAGGAGGGTCATTATGCTAATGTGGATCAGGGTGGAGAACTGCGTCCTTGTGGAAGCAAAAGGGGTTTCTGTTTAAGTCAGGAGGCTTCTCCTAAAGGGAAGTGGGGAGGCGAGGGGAGCAGGTGGGCGGCACCATTTTGTACTTGGGCTTGTCTAAAGTGGGGCTGCTTATGTTGCAGATCTATTATAACTTTAGGCACATTTAGAAACTCCTATAAACAAATAATATTTTCTTTATTCAGTAACTAGCTTGTTCCCCTAAGATATTTGAAAAGGTCTATTTCAAGAAATATTTGATTAAAAACTAGCAATATTGTGAATTCTTACTATTGTTTAAATATCTTTAAATACTAAAAATTATTTATAAAATATAATAAGAATTTCCTACTTTTTCCTGATTCTATATTTTGTTATTTCCATAATCAGTCAGAAAGGCGTGGAGGGAATGAGTTGTTTAATTTTAATTACAATAATGTATTTAATTGACATAGAAATATATTGAATTACTCACAAAACTGCTAATTATGTAAATAAATTTCTTCTGAAGCTATTGATTAATAATCTAATGTAAAAACATGTACTTAGAGTGTTTTTAGAATATGAATTATTGATCCAACTAACAGCTCCAAAGGAGCTATTAGTGGCCATCATTAAAACTATTTAATGACTTTTTAAAGTAATAATTATTCACCTAATTGACCATAACAGTTGCTCTGGTAGAGTTATGGCGTGTCATCCAATATCCAGTTAAACACTTCTTAAAAACTAAGATTACTAGTTAATCGTACTGGCACAGAAAGGTAAGTAATCACCACTATCAACTATTCAAATATCAGTGGTTAGAAAGCAGAAACAACAGCTCATTCTTGCTCTGTGGAGAATTTTCAACATTATAACTTCAAGATGCCACAATAAGAATCAATTTACCTGTCAAGGTGAGTTGGAATCTTAAGTATGAGCTCTACAGTACCCTCAGTGAATTAAATTCATTTTCCTAACTTCTTTCCCTTTTACTCCTTTTTTCCTATGCTCCCTCACTCCCTCTTTTCCTCCCCACTTCCTTGCTTCATTCTCTCTTTTTAAATCTATTAACAATTATTCACTGTACCCCAGGTATGATGCTTGACCCTGTGAGCACAGAGTTGAATACATCCCATTCCTTTCTTCATATCCTGGTGGAGTAAAGAGAAAAGTTGTGGAAAAGTATGCTAAATGTTATGATAGATATGTACAATGGCATCACAAAAAGATGTCTTCTAATTCATGTGAAAGAGTCAGAGAAGGATCTCTGGAAGTGGTGACAGTATGGAACCTGAGCTTCTACAGAAAGGGGTCTGTCCAAATAGATCTGGAGAAAGAGGGTGCATCTGTCTATGACTCATAGCAGGGAATCTATATTTGACTTATCCCAACCTCTAAACCTTGAGTGAATTAAATTGTCCTCTTTCTGAATTTGCCAGAAGCAAACACAACTCCTACTGTCCATCACTTAGTTAAAAATTCTGTTACATTAAGCTAATAAGACACTTGTTGCAGAAGAATGTCTCAAATGAAAAAAAAAAAAATTTTCAAAAAAAGGCTGTTCCCTGTTTGGGTAGCTTAGCAGGGTAGGTTTTGCTTTCCCCTTGCCACTGCTGCAAAGTATTCAAAGTTTTCTCTCTGGCCCTTCTGGAGCTTAGGAAAGGGAAAGCAAAGGCTGAATTTGCAGTCAGGTAATACTTGAGTTGTCTATTATTTCTGATCCTGGTATTTCCTACTCTTTGCTTGAATTAGTATCATGGTTTCTACAGAAGTGGAAAACAGTCATTCTAAATGTTCTTGCTTTACTTACTCAATAATAAATTCACTCCTGCCATTACTGACAAGCAAGAATAGGGAGATGAATTCAGTTACTGACAGAATTTATGTTAGCAAGTTAGTCTGGAATTGCAGTTTCTGTTGCAAAATTAGTTGAGAGTCTAAGACAGAGGAAGGAAAACTACCTGTTAAGATTTTTAGAGAACAGAGGGATTATAGGAACGATACAATTCTGTTATCATTTCTGAAGCACATCCCAACATCAAGTTGGACTGAAAGTCAGACTATTATGGATGGGAATGCTCACTCTTTCTAGGGCAAACAGCAGAGAGGTATAGCAACCTAGAAGTTTATAATAGCAAATTTCTATCTTTGAATTGTGTACATGTAGTCATATGTTTGGGATTTGAAACAGTCCTAATAGAAATTACAGTGATGAGAGAATGTAATACATTCAGAAAAAAAAAAAAAAAACCACAGATAACTGTATTTCAGTTCTGTGTGGCTGGCATATGTAATGTGTTCACCTTTGTGCACACATGCTCTTGTATGGAGTCTGTGTGTCCATTGGGTGAAAGTAGGGAGGAGATGAAACATGAAGTTAGGGAGGGAAATGACTGCTGTTACTTGAATGTCCCCACCAAAAAACTCATGTTGAAATTTAATTCCCATTATAACCATTAATGTCATTATGGCAGGAGTGGGTTAGTTATCATGGGAGTGGTTTCCTGATAGAAGGATGAGTTCAGCCCTCTTCTCTCTCTGTCCCACTTGCTCACCTGCCCTTCAGCCATGTGATAATGCAACAAGAAGGCCCTCACCAGATGCCTGCACCATGCCCTTGGACTTCTCAACCTCCAGAACTGTGAGAAATAAATTTTTTTTCTATATAAATTACCCAGTCTTTGGTATTCTATTATAGCAGCAGAAATAAACTAAGACAATGCCTACTAAACTTTATTTGGCCAATAGGGAAATTGGGATTTTTATCCTAGAGATGATGGAAAGCAATCAAGAGCAGATAGAGAATAGCAGAATTCATTTCTAGAAAATTTACTCTGATGCATGAATGAAGAATAGACTAATTGGAAAGGGACCTTAATGAAGTTAAGCAAATCAGTAAGGAGGACTAGGATACTGCAATAATTAAATCAAAAAAATGACATGTGCTTCAATTAAACATTGCCAAAAAACATGAAGAGAAAGTGAGAGATTAAGAAAGTATTTGAGAGTCATAATTGTGTTTGGGGATCAACTTACTATGGGTGTAAATAAAAGAAAGGAGTCTGGTGAATATTTTATTTCCGAGTTGTACAAGTGAGTGAAAAAAGCAGACATTTTCAGAGACAGGACAAGCAGAAGAAAAGTCTTTCTGTTTTTTGTTTGTTTGTTTGTTTGTTTGTTTTTAAATTGAGGAGAAAAAAATGACAGGATAGATCATGTGTTTATTTTTTGACATGTTGATTTTGAGATGACTGTTGCCATCTAGTTTATGATGTCCAATAGGCAATGAAAAATACATATGTGGGCCTGAGGGGAGAGGTCTGAGTAAGGGATACTGGACTCATAAATTTGAGGCATAAAATTGGAAGTCATAGATAGGAGACATAAAATTTGAACTTAAAGCTATGGGGGCAGCAATAAGAATGTCAAAGAGAGTATATGGGATGAGGGCAGGTGCAAACTGCAGGCTGAACCCTGGTTGCCCCTATATGATGGGACGAGTAGTGGAAGAGTAGCCCTGAAAAAATCTGAGGAACAAACTGTCAAAAAGGGAGGAAAAAGAATAGGAAAGACTGAGATCATAGAACATAAGGGAGAATAAGATCTCAAAAGAAAAGACCTAAGCAGCAGTAAATGGTGCAGAAAATGTGTTTAAAAGAATGACATACATTTATAATTAAGAAATGTGAATAGTTTCAGCAGAATGTTGAGCACAAAATAAGTTGGGCTACATAAGAGTGACCTACTTGATACAAAAGAAAGTGGTTAGTACTTGATATGGAAGAAAGTAGAGAATAAGATCTGTAACCACAGGGAGATGCAGGATGAATAAAAGGTTGTTGTTGTTTACTTTTGTTTTCTCTCATTTTGTTTTTATATGGGAGACACTTAGATCTGTATTTTGTTTAAAAGAAAGAGTCTTTACAGGGAGGGGCTGAAGATTCAAGATAATATAAGACATAACTAGAAGAGTGGGCTTCTAAAATATGGACGATATTGATATTATTAGCCAGGAAAAGAAGATGGAACAACTTTTCTGTTAAGAAGACAGGAAAGAAATATGGGAAAGATTGTAGAGGGACACCTAAGAGTCCATATCAAACAGCCTCTCTTAGGAGGCAGAATAACATTGTAATGAGCTGAGGTTCTGAGGAAAGATGATGTGGGTTCAAATCACAGTCATTGACGGAGGTTGGATGTGTTGTCCCCTCCAAAACTCATGTGCAAATTTGATCTCCAATGTGGCAGTGTTGGAAACTGATTGAGTCATGGGGGTGGATCCCTCATGAATAGATTAATGCTCTCCCTGGTGGAGGGGGATTAATGAGTGAGTTCTTGCTCTATTAGTTCCTGCAAGAGCTTGTTGCCTAAAAAAGACCCTGACACCTTCTCTTCTCTCTCTCTCTCTCTTGCTTTCTCTCTCTTGCTTCCTCTTGCCACGTGATCTGCTTGTGCCCACCAGCTGCCTGCCATTTTCCGCCATGAGTAGAAGCAGCCTGAGGCCTGTGCCAGATGCAGCTGTCCCAGAATCGTAAGCCAAATAAACCTCTTTCCTTTAGATATTACCCAGTCTCAGGTATTTCTGTTATAGCTACACAGAACAGACTAAAACAGAAAATTGGTATGAGGAGTGGGGTGTTGTTAAACAGATACCTGGATGCAGCTTTGGAACTGGGTAATGGGGAAAGGTTGGAGGACTTAGAAGAAGAGAAAAAGACAAAGGAAAGTTTGGAATGTCTTAGAGACCTATGTGGTGACGAGCAGAATGCTGATAGAAATGTGGACAGTAAAGGCCATGCGGATGATGAGGTCTCAGGCAGAAATGAGGAACTTCTTGGGAATTGGACAAAAGATAACCCTTGCTACACCATAGCAAGGAACCTGGCTGCATTGTGTCCATGCCCTTGGACTTTGTGGAAGTTGGAACTTAAGAGTTGTGAACCAGAGCATGAGGCCAAAGAAATTTCTAAGCAGCAAAGCATTAAGGAAGCTGCATGGTTGCTTTTAAGAGCCTATTCTGACTTATGGTGGCAAAACCATGATGTAAAGCCAGAATTTAAAAGGGAAGCAGTGCATAAAGTTGGAAAATTTGCAGCCTGGCCATGTGGTAAAGAAGTGGAGAGCTGGTGCAAGAGTGAAGCAGATAAACTGGTTGCTAAAGACATTATCTTGGCAGTGAGGCAGCCAGATGCTAATAGCGGAGAAAATGAGAGGAAAGCCCTGCAGGCATTTCAGAAGTCTGGAAGGGCACCCCACCCATTACAGACCTTGAGGCCTAGAACGACTGAGTTATCCTGGAGGACAGACCTGGGGCACAGCTGCCCTCAGGATCCTGCTCCCTGAATCCCAGCTGCTCCAGCTGGAGCATCCCCAAGTGTGGTTCATGCAGCAGCCCTGGAGACTAGAGGCCCAAAACCTCAGTGATGCCCATGTTGTGTTAAGTCTGCAGGCCAGTAGGATGTGAGAGTAGTGGAAGTGTGGCAGCTTCCACCCAGATTCCAGAGGATGTATGGAAAAGACTGGGGGCCCAGGCAGAGACCTGCTGCAGGGGTGGAGTCACTGCAGAGGACATCTACTACAACAATGTCGAGCAGGAAAGTGGGGTCAGAGCCCTCACAGAAAGCCCCCACCAGGGAAATGTCTAGTAGAGCCAAGGTACCAGGGCTGTCGCCAGGACCCCAGAACTGCAGGGCCACTGGCAATGTGCAACGCAGGCCTGGAAAAGCTGCAGGCATCAGCACAGCTCACTGGGCTGTGCCTGGCAGAGCTGTGGAAGTGAGGCAGCCTAAAACTTTGGGGGCTCAGATGCCCAATTGTGCCCAGGATGCAGGACTTGGAGTCAAAGAAGATTATTTTGGAGCTTTAAGATATAATGTCTGCCCTGCTGGGTTTCAGACTTTTTTGGGGCCTGTTTTTCCCTTCTTCTGGCCTATTCCTCCCTTTTGGAATGGAAATGTATACCCTAATGTCTGTTCCACCATTGTATCCTGGCAGTAGATAAATTTGGTTTTGTTTTTCAGGTTCACAGCTGGAAGGACTTTTGCTTTTGGTCTCAGATGAGACTTTGGACTTTTAAGTTGGTGCTGGAGCAAGCTAAGACTTTTGGGACTGTTGGGATAGAATGATTGTATTTTGTATGTGAGAGTGATGTGAGTTTCGGGGGGCCAGGGGCAGAATGATGGAGTTTGGATGTGTTGTCCCCTCCAAAACTCATGTGGAAATTTGATCTCCAATGTGGCAGTATTGGAAACTGATTGAGTCATGGGGGCAGATCTCTCATGAATGGATTAATGCTCTCCCTGAGGGAGGGGGGATTAATGAGTGAGTTCTTGCTCTATTAGTTCCCGTGAGAGCTTGTTGCTTAAAAAAGACCCTGGCACCTTCTCTCTCTCTCTCTCTCTCTGTCTCTCTTTCTTGCTTTCTCTCTCTTGCTTCCTTGCGCCATGTGATCTGCTTGTACCCACTGGCTGCCTGCCACTTTCCACCATGAGTTGAAGCAGCCTGAGGCCTGTGCCAGATGCAGCTGTCCCAGAATCGTAAGTCAAATAAACCTCTTTCCTTTAGAAATTACCCAGTCTCAGGTATTTCTGTTATAGCAACATAAAACGGACTAAAACCGTCATTTTGTTTTGGAAAGATATTTAGCCTCTTTTAGACTGCTTCATTATTTATAAAAATGGGGTAAGATGGAATTAGATGACATAATATATATCAAATGATTAAAGCATTGCATAGTAAGTGCTCAATCCATGTTAGAAAGTTATTATATTCTACAGGAAAAAAATTGAGACAAACACCAAATGGCATTAAAGAAGTCAGCCGCACAGCGGAGGTTTAGCTTGTGGGCTGGGAATCTGGGAGAGCTGGCTTACTGCAAAAAATGTCCTGTGGCATTGAGAATTTTGCTGAATTAAGTTGGGAATGAGTCAGGATGTAGTAGAAAGGTAACAGGGCATCTTAGTAAAGATGTTGTGCTTTTACTCTGCAGGAGAAAGGAAGACACTGACATTTAAAAGCCTTCCTCTTGCTGTTATGTTCAACAAGGGGAGAAAAGGAAAAGCAGGAAAACCAGTTAGGAGACGACGGTAATATCACAGGCAAGAGATGCTGAGGGTACGAACTACAGTGGTCACAGAAGAGGTGGTGAGAAGTGAATGGATTCTGGATACATTTTGAAGGAAGAGTCAAGCTTAAAGTATCAGTTATAAAAAGTAGTATTTTGATGTCCAGCTCTCTGTGGTTCTCATGGTTCTCATTTGCTTCTAAACATGGAGGCAGAAAACAGATATTAACTACATTTTGTCTCTCAAAACCCCTCAAATTACCTTTTGTTTATTTTTAGGACTGTGACACAACAATAAATTTTAGAACAAGATTCAGGGATTAGGATATTATTGTTTAGGCTTCCTCCTTCATGACTGAAAATGTATTTAAATGGTTGACGTAAATATTCTGGGTTAAGTCTAAAAAACATCTAATACCTTGATCGTATGCAACTGAGAACCACTCTTAATCTCAGTTTTTCTAGTGATAGCATTAGGATATTAATTTGTGACATTCTAAGTTAATTCCCAGGACTATTTGGGTCAAAACTAAGAGCATATGCTATAGAAATACCATTTATTATTTGCATCACTTTTCATATGTGAGCATCTTCTAAAGAAGAACTTTGATTTTTACAGTTTTAAAGTCCCCTAGAGTGATAATCATGTTGCTTAGTTTTTATTTATTTTTTATCCTTTATATGACAGAACATTCAGTAGAAACTACAAAGAGTTGATTCTTTCCAAAATACTATTATAGAGTTTGGCCTTACTATTTGTTAAAAATAATATTTTGAAATAAAATCACCGCCAATATCATTTTTTTAGGTTTTTTTATTTAAAAAGAAAAAAAAAAGTGCTTGTCTTTCTTACTTGTCCTATTTAGTCCTATTGAAGAATTTTAGTAAAGTATCAATTCCCAAATATCATATGCTAAAACCTCAAGGCATACTATTATTGACTATTGACATTATTGCTGGAAGGCCCACACACTCATCATGAAGTGAAAGGAAACCACGTTATTGTTTAATTCAATCACAGTACTGTTGTTCTGGATGGTATATTCAAGTAAACTATTACCAATGTTGCTTTGTTAGAACTTTGTCGTTTTGGATTTGGGGAGAAAAATATAACTCTGTAAGAATAATTACATGGAGAAACTCCTTTTACTATTAAAGTTCAATTCATTTCACTTTTAAAAATATTTAACTATTTATAATAATGAGCTGCATATACAAGTTATAGAAAGCTACATGATTATAATGCCTTATTAGTTATCCAGAATTTTAAGCTGTTTCAGGAAGGTATTGCCAGGCTGTCAGTTTAAGTAAATAAGTAGTACTATTGCACAATTTGACCTTCAAGTAAAATGAATGGGAATTTATCTACTGCAGTTTTATAATAAATCCAACTACAAAATGTTTTAGAACTAGTATGATATTTCTCATTTGTTTTGACATTTAAGAAATAATCCATACAAAATTTTCTTCCTCTTGCATTAGTTCCCAGTGATATATAAAATTTGTATCTCCCTGAACCACATATTTAGAAAGTGTTTAAATTATGTGATACTTCAAGATGATAGGAAGTCACAGATCTATCTAAAATTTTGCTCAAGGAACAACAGTTTGTCTGGTATATTGTTACTCAGCAAAAGACATTCAGCAAATGCATGAGTTTATTTAAAGGAGAAACTGTATATAACAAGATATTTCTTATTCAAAAACCATCTGGCTTCTAATCAAGCACCATGTCCAGAAAATCGCAGGTTTTAATCAGTCCTCCAATCTGACTACAGGTTGAGTGACTAGTGTAAAACAGTGATAATAAAGCCTGGTATATTCGAAGGCAGTGTAGTTAAGTGTGGATAGGATCGTATTAGAAAGCAGTTAATCACATTCAGCCCACAAATGTTCTGGGAACCCACTACAGACTGGGCATGGTGCCAGCATTGGAGAATTCCCCAGGTGCCCAAGAGCCGTACTGCTGTATTTCTAAAATTCACATTTTTTTTCATATGCCTCTTACAACAAATGGATGGCATCTTAGCTTCTATGAAACATAGTAATTCTAAATCGCTTAAATAGCATTATTTAGGAGAGGAGAATAAGTAAACTAAACCACCTGGAGTGAAGAGCATGGGGGTTAAAGATACAAGTAGATCTTGATCCTTTTGGCAAATGTTCTTAAACCACTGTGTGAGAGATTTTATTTTCATATTTAAATATTATGCTTTTCAATGACCTGTATGTGTGCAAATACTTTAATTCCTCAAGCAGTGAGCTACTTGAAGCCACAGATGGTATCTTATTCTTCTATTTCCTCAAACATGTGCAGAATAGCCACTCATGATATAATTTTTAATGAATAGAGACATGATCATTGAAACTTAAGCTACAAAAGGAAGCATTCATTCTTTTTCCATTCAATTTTTATTTTTCTTTCGTAAGATATTTTGTAAGAAGTCGTCTGCTTAAATTTTCAATTATACAGCTATTTTAAAGAAATGTGTGTGTGTACACATATATATAAACCTTTCTTTATTATCATAAAACCTATCTTCAGTAATATTATTTGAATATTTACTTTCCCTGGAAGATAATGAAACCCTTTTGTCTTTAGCGGTATCTATATTTTGAAAAATATCAGATTAAAAATTATAATGAATTATTTTAGATATTTGGCATTTGATTTATTCAAAATTGTGACTGAGTCTATAGGTTATTCTAACATCTTATTTGGGGTTATTTCTAAATATAAAGCACATAATAGGCTCCAACTAAATATTTGGGGATGTGCTAAGGTTATGTTTCTAGATAGCTAGAATTTTCCTCATGACCCGGGGTTTTGTATGTGTTTTCATGTACCTTTCATCTACTATGCAGTGTGCACAGTGCCAAGACTCTCTTCTCCGCTGTTGCCAAAGAGAGAGGAAATTTTACACATGAAGCTCATAGGATTTCTCAACAAGTCGCTTCTCATCTGCTTGTAGAAATGTCACTGGGTTCAGCAGGACTTCAACAAGCAAGCATCCTGCTCATGCTGTTGTCACCAAAGCATATAGGTTTTGCAGCTCGGGGAGCACCCCAAGCTTCTAGAACCACACACACCAGTTCTTCCGAAAACTTGCAGAGGTAGTATCCTTTCTCCTCTTCCTCCCACATTCCTCTCTGCTCAGTCATCCCAGGCTTTGTCAACCCTTCTATGTATTTTGTACTGGGGTACTTCAAAAAGTCCATGGAAAGATTTGTATTATCTTTTAATTCTATTTGTCCACAACCTTCCAGAAGTACTCTTGTATTTTGTGGGTTTAGCTGTCTCTTTGTCTCACAAAAGTAGACTTCTTAATTGTGTATTTGGTATTTCTGATTGCTTTTGCATAATTCTTAGGGAGGAAAAGAAGAAATGCCAACTCTATCCCATCATTTTTAAATTGGATGTTCTCTGGAAATATTTTTTCAGATATTTTTAATGCAGGAACCATTGGATGTGTTCTTATCATAGGTAGAATAACTTTTTAAGGAACTTTTGTCATAATTTATTGATGAGCAGCTAGCTGTTCTCCACCTATTTATTCCTCCATCCACTAAGTTATTGCTGCTTCCATACCTCTGGCTCTAGGCAAGTCACATTTACAAACTGGATTCTGCCAACCAGAAATAATTTTAAAAACCCATTGCTGTTTCCTAAGTTGAAGCAAATAGATCAGTCACCATTAAGCAAGGTCATTTGCTATTGAGGTACCCCCACTGCCCCCTCCCATAAACACAGCAGAGCATTTGGAAAAATATCATTTTAAATCTTTGCCTTTTAATTTATCCTGCTTGTGGACATATTTATGATCTCTGTGTCCCCGTGTCACAGGATTGTTGTCATTGTTGTTAATTTGTTTTTGTTTGTATTTAGCATTCTGGTAATCAGACTGGATTTCTACTCTGACTTAGGTACTGGTGTTATCTTTTAGTCTTTTCCAGTCTTCTGGAAATTTACAGTCTGATGATTTCCCTATATTCATGTGGATCTTCTAATGCTCGCTGAACCCTCTGTTTTGAACATCAAGACCAGGATTTGCAATCACTCAGCACTGCCTATTTGGTTCTAAACTTCTAGTTCTCAGTCTACTGCCATATCCTGAAACCCAAGCCTCTGCCTCAGCAAACCAAATATGAACATCTCATCAATATAAACAGACTTAATGCCACTAATTCTCCATTTTGCCAAATATCTTTTAGCGAGCTCTGAACATCCTCAGCCATATTAATTTTTTTACTCTGCAGAAAATAACATATTCACAGTCTTAAGAAGTTGAATAGAAGCTATTTGTTAAGTACTTTATGCTTAACACTGACTATGTCAATTTAAAGCAGATATTGTTTCAAGAACCAAGAGAAGCACAACATAAAAAGTAGAGAAAGGGCACCGAACAGTAGTGAGTGAACAGCTGTGGCCTAGATCAGAAAAGCTGCTACAGTGGTGCTCTCAATTTTAAACGAATCCTTTGAAAATTCTGAATAGCAGATCCTCAGTGAAACTATATGTAAATATCCAAGTATAAAATTAAAAATTTTTATTTTATATTGAGAGAAGGGGGTGTCAGAGAATTAAAAGCTTGGTTTTTTAAACAAATGTTCCGCAAGCTTTTCTGTAATATTTCTTTCCACCTCTCTGTTTATCTCCTTGTAAATTAATTGCTGATGTTTATGTATTAGCATTTGAGAATTGGCCAATTTAACAATTAATGAAATGGTAGAAAGATTGAGTGTTGTTGAAAACATTTCTAATATGCTTAAGGAATAATATACTATTTTATTTTCAGGAATTGTTACGGACATTTATTATGACACTGTTTTGCTCAAAAACACAATATCATTAATAAATGTGTTTTACAAAATACAAATATATTAAAAATAAAAATAAGATGAAAACTTGAATTTCAATTAATTGACTGGATTATTTGGTTTTTTATACTGAAGGCGTGAGGAACTCAAATATTAAGGCAATTTATTGTTTTAGTGAGGGCTTCTATGTTAGAAGAAAAGTTAGATTATTAGTGTAAATTTGAAAGAGGGAAATTTTCCTACTAAGATAATAAATCCAAATATGTAAAGAAAAAATATAGACATATTTTACTACATACTAAAGGGCATGGTAAAATATATAATAAACAAAATCCAAAGACATGATAGGTTAGGGAAAATGTTGGCAAAATAGGGAACAGATAAAAGGTCAATATCCTAACATCCCCCAAAGTCTATAAATTGAGGGGGGGAAAAGAAATAGCTTAAAAAATTCATGAAATGATATGAATGAGAATTTCACAAAAGTAGAACAAACTTAACTAAGCACACTAATTAATCTTGAACACTGATAATTCAGGGAACTACCAAACACACTTCAGTGGCCCAAAATGTTGAGATAGTTATTAATCCAAAATATATTTCTTGTCCTTACAATTTATAAATAAATGATACTTTATTCTAACTTCTTTGTTAGAAGCCAAATAGCCAATGAATCTATGAATAGATTCCCAAACTCATTTATAGCTTGGGAAATGCAAATAAAAGAAATAACAAAGTACTATTTTTGAATTATCAGATTGGTAGCTAAGAACATAGATAAATGTGCATCCTAATTTATTAATAGTCAAATAGTTAAAGTGTAAATTGCTGCAAACATTTTGGAAACTTGTCTGGTAATATCTATTAAAATTAAAATTGCATGGACCCTTTGAACTTGCCCAGGTTGGGAAATATTCCTATAGATATAAAAGAATAGTATGTAAAAATACACATATACACATAAATATGTATTGCAGCATTATTCACAGGAAAAATTAATACAGAAAACAACCTAAAGAGATAACAATAAGTAAATGATTGAATAAATGGTGGTGCTTTCAATGTAATATTGAACAGTTATTAAAAATTACGTGTTTAATCAATAGCTATTCAGATGGAAGAATACCCAGGATACACTGTTAACAGGAAAAATAATTTACAAAATAACATGTACTGAAGAGTCTAATTTTAATAAAAATCAACAAGTACAAAAATAAGAGCACTGTATATATGGAGTTATATATATTGGTGTATATTTACATAAGCATGAAGAAAATAGCATATGGATCAGGCTGTTAAAACTGGTCACTCTGCAAAGACAAGAGTTTAAATACAAATTCCATTTGCAATTGGAGAAACTAATTTAATAAAGTAAAACCTTAACTACAGACGTTTAATAAAAATAAATAGAACTTTTCTCTATCTGGTTTTTATTTTGGTATAAGAAGTAAAGCCAGAATCAAATCTTAATTTGTTTTTTCAAAGATTAGTTAGTCATCTGAACACCATTTACTGAATGCTCCATTTTTCACTTACTAAATTGAAATGTTATCTTTGTCTTACATGAAATTCCCATATAGACTGGCATCTATTTCTGGGTCTCTATTATGTTATACATATCCATCTCATTCCGTACTACTACCACAGTGCTTTAACTTCTGTAACTTCATAAAACAATCTATACTAACTACTCTTCATCACAATTTTATGAGGCACTATCACATGTGAATTTTGCCATACAAACTGGAATATCATTTTTTAAAATTCAAAAAAACTGGTGGACATTCAATTATGATTACATTTAACTTAAAATTTTGTTTAGCAAAAATTAAACTATGTTTAATAATTCTTTCCTCAAAAAGTGTATTTTTTATTCAAGTATTATTTTAGACCTTCAGAAAAGGTTTTATTTTTTTCTTCTCAGTCCTGCACATTTTTTATTTGTGAATGTGTTACACAGCTATCAAACAAGCTAACTGATTCAGTCTTAGTAAAACAAAACTTAACTAAGTACATTAATGTAAGTTTGAGCCTCAAAAATTCAGTAAAGCACCAAACATACTTCAGGGGCTGGAAATGGTCACATTGTTCTTAATCCAAAATGTATTCCATGTTCTTACAATTTATTGATAAATGATGCTTCATTCTGTTTTTCTTTGTTTTTATTCTTTATCTAAATTGCCTTATGCAAAGAATTTTCCTGTATCTGGGAGAAAAGAACATAGAACTGAAGTCAATCACAATGTTTCTTACCATTTTTAGGAAATTTCTAGACAAAATATACTACATTTTTCAATTTATAGTTTATTGAGTTATAGTGTTATATGTAATAATTTTAAAATATCTTTGTCTAATTTTGAGAAAACTTTCAAGATAAATACCTATAATATAAAAAATTTTTTAAATCTAAAAAGAAAACAAGCATGATGTAATTGACATAATATTAGATTACAAACCCATAAATTACTTTGGATTTTCTTTTTTGCTGTGTAGCTTAATTTACTCAACAAATACCTGACTTAATTACTCATTCAACAACAGTTTTAAATGCTTTATATGATCTGGAAGTGCACTAAATGCTGAAGATGTAAAAATAAATACTAGTGGAGTGTACATAAAGTAAACTAGCAACTAAAACAAGGGAGTGATCATTGCTACTTTAGTCATAAACCCAGGGTGCACAGTAGGTTTCTTGGCTGTTCCAGTTTCTGGTGAGATGGGGAATGGTGCTTCAGGGAAAGCTTCTGAAAGGAAGTGATGTCTAAGAAGAGGGATAGGAGTTACTGTATAGAAAAGGGGCCAATAAAAAGATTTCTAGGCAGATGCTTCAGTGCGAGAAAGAATGTGGCATGTTCAGACATCTATAAGTGCTGGACTAAGGAAGATGTATATTTGAAATTGTTGTGTCTTGCTACCTTTGTTATTTTTAACCCAGCAAATGGTAAAAAAAAAAAAAAAATACCCACTGCACACATAATTGCAAATGTTAAAAAGGTCACACTTCAGTATTTATTAATGAAACAGCTATCGACAGAACAGATGCAGCTATAGCTACAGATTCTTAACATACCAAAAGTTCTAACTGATAGTACATGAACCTCAAAACAGCTTTAGTTTATAATTTCCTCTATTTGGTCTCTTTTTTAATTTTTGAATTGTTTAAAAATGCCAAAGTAGTAATATATTTTACCCAAATTTTCAAGAATTCATATAAAAACAACTAAATGGATATGACGCAATTGAATAACCAAATTAGATTTCTTTTCTTTCTTTTTTCTTTTTTCTTTTTTTTTTTTTTTTTTTGTCTTTTTCGTGACCGGTACTCAGCCAGTGAGTGCACCGGCCATACCTATATAGGATCCGAACCCGCGGTGGGAGCGTTGCTGCGCTCCCAGCCCTGCACTCTCCCGAGTGCGCCATGGGGTCGGCCACCAAATTAGATTTCAATGGGGAATATTTTCCTCAAGACAAAACAAGCTAAAAAGAACTAATACACTTATAATTTAAGTACATTCTAAAATATTTAATATGCAGAGCTTGCAGAAAAATAAAAAGCCAAGACTTCAAACGGGTCAGAAAGGGCAAGTGAAATAGCCTTTCTGGCAGAAGAAATACTAAGTAATTCAAATGGTATCAATAATATTAAGCACATTTGCTCTCTCTGTAGCAAATCTTATATTCCCAACACGAACTCTCTATACTCACTATACTTTTATCCTCTGTTTTCCCTGAAAATAGCCAAGCTCATTCTGTCTCATTTCCTTTATTTACATGGCTTCATAGTTGAAGTGTTGACACACTTCCTTCAAGAGCCTCCTCAAGCTCTTCTTCATGAAGCTTTCTGTGAGCATTCTGACCCATATCAATCTTCCCATCCTCTGAAGTACCAGTATTATCAATACCATGCATTTTGGCATCATTCATTGAGCAATAATTGAGAAGTGCCTGCCTTGTGCCAGGCGCTGTCCGAGGTACCAGGGGAACAATCCTAAATAAGGCATGGCACCTTCTCTCATGCAGCGTATAGTATACTCAGGGAGACAGACACAGACAAAATTACAACAGAAAGTGCTATGTTAAACACAGTCAAAAAATGTCATAAGGAAAACAGAGGCTAGAGTGATTCATTTAGTCATATTATATTTTTTTAACTGTTTTGTGTGACATGTATACTTCTACACATCTTTTTTTTGTCTCCTACATTCACAGCAAATAATACAACACCAAGCATCCAGTGGTCTATTGAATAGAATGTTTGAAAACTTTTCACATAAAGAAGTCTTTGCAATTTTTCTATAAATCTAAAATAGTTCTAAAGTTAAATGTTTATTTTTTTAAAATAACACTAAAGACAATGTCTGTCTAAAGAGAAGTAATATTTGTAAAATTGCCAAGCTCCTACTCATTTCACATATATTTTTCCCCCTCTTAATAATTTTGACTACTGTCCCCACAGGCTATAACCTCTTCCCCACATCCAACTGTTTGTCCACAATTTCCCTATATTCCTCTAAATTAGTTAAAACCTGCAAGATAATGCAAATTGATTAACATGCAGTAGCTCAAACATGAGTAAAAATGCCAATTTTGAAAAATAAGCATGTATCCATTTTTAGCACCGTAACTTGTAAATATCAGTTGGCTACATGTGCATATGGAGCCTAAATACTGAACATCTGACTGCTATACCGGTTTGCCCCTTTTAAAAAAAAAGAGAGCTTTGTGGTTCTCTGTGGAGATTGCCTAAGATAACAGGATACTCTCACATTGGGACATTTCTCTTGAACCTTCTAGAATGTGTTTGTATCAGTTTCCTGTTGTTGCTGTGGCAAATTACCTCAAACTCAGTGGCTTGAAATAACACAAATTTATTATCTTACAGTTCTAGAGGTCAGAAGCTTGAAATGGGTCTTATTGGGCTAAAATCAAGTGTTAGTAAGTCTGTGTTCCTTCTGGAGCATCTAAGTAAGGATTTCTCTCCTTGCATTTTCCAGCAGAGACCACCCACATTCTTTAGCTCCTGGCTCCATTCCTATATCTTCAAAGCCAGCAATATTAAGCCAAGTCCGTCTCACAGCAACATCTCTTTTATTCTCTCTCTTGTGCCTCCCTCTTCCATTATTCCATTAATAAAGATCCAAGAGATTCCATTGATCTCACCTGGATAATACAGGAGAATCTTCTCATCTCAAGGTCACCTGATTAGCAACCTTAATTCCATATGTTACCTTAATTCCCCTTTGCCATGTAACCTAACACATTGATAGGTTCTGGAGCTTAGAACATGGGTACCTCTGGGGAACCAGTATTCTTTCTACCGCAATGTTAATGAAATGTATGCCCTCCTCTGATCAGACAAGAAACAACCAATTTTCAGGGTTCTATAGAGAGTGAAAACAAAATTCTACATCCTGCCCTGGCAAACACAGCACCCTGAAGGGCGTAATGAGGATTCTAGTCCTTCCCTTTTCCTTGGGCTAGGAATTCTACTTTTCCCAGGAAGTACAACTGTTGAATCTTTGTTGTGTGTGGTAAGACCAACTGGGTTAAAAGCAAAAGAAACTGTTTTCAGCACTATCTATGGAACTTAATTTTAGCAATTTTAATGACAAAGTATTGACCAAGATCTTACTGTTTGGTCATCAGATTAAGGCTGATCCTGACTTGACATAGTTATTGAGAAAATCCAAATGTCATTTTGGTACAGTGAATTAGATAGAAGCATTGTTTTAGTAGGTTTTTATGTGGACACCAAGTTTAAACCTTGTTAACGACAGGCTGAGGGATTCATTGAGTCATTAATTTAGCACAAATTTGAACACTGCAGTCTGCAAAGCAATGCTCTAACAGGTGAGGATTCAGTAGAAAAAAAAACTGATGTGGTCTTATCTCCATAAACAACATTTCACCAGGAGAAAAGATGTGAAATTACTAATTACACAATGAATTATTTAATTACAATAGTGGCCAGTGCTGTTAAAAAGAACTAAGCTCTGTACATTCAGTAATTCTCCAGCTATCATCAATGAATTTGGAAGAAAGAGAACTCAGTGAAAATTTTACCTGTGTGGTTCACCACTGTGTACGTATCATTTTGCACAGTGCATAGCATTTACTAGATACTTATTAAATATTTACTAAATGAAATAAGCTGCTAGAATGGGATAGCCAGGGTGTTTTTACTAAGAACTACATTATTAAAAATGTATATTCTTTGGACAGCAGAGCAGACTTACATAAACCATGTTTCCCATAGGTTTATGTAGAGAGAAAATTTTTTTCAGTATTGAAAAACATACCCCATTCTATTTCACACCAGGTCTCTCATTAAGATCTCTCACAATTTTCTGAGCCCACACTGAAGTAGTAGAGCAAAAATCAATGTCTGGGATACCTCAGATACAATAGTAAATGGAGGTGGAAGGCTCAAGTCTAGGATTTGAAATAAAATCTAAGGCCTGGACTCACTGAGATCAGACTTACATATAGCAGCAAATCTGAGAAAGGAATAACATGAGACTCAGAGAAAAACAAAGAGAGGACAGAGCTGGCATGTGTTGGTGAGAAGATAAGCAGGGAAATTAGGAATGTTTTTGTTAACATTGGTCTAATTGAATTTGTCCAGACTACACTCTTCATCTTGGGATATCTTATGAAGATCATAGAACTCACATCCTATGCCGAGCTTCCAAAGACTTTCAAGACACTCAAAATCTGGTATCTGACAAAACTCATCTGCAGAAAAAAAAGATGTGGAATGAATGACAGTAATGTTTTTCTACTCTAAATCAGCATGCAATAAAACTAAGAGTAAGCGTATGAGAAGGGGACAAAATAGCTTTATTCCCTTTGTTTTCAGAATATGTATAATTTCCTGAATAGTAAGTTAACCATATAGTCTCCTCACTTTTTGTATCACATTTTCTCCAAAGAAGAAATAAATTGTAGACTTTCCTATTCTTCCTATTTTAAAAAATCTGTCCTGGAAACATTAAGAAAGTCAAAGTAGTCTCACAATTCTTTTAGTCAAAGAGAAGTAACCTTGAAGTTGAACAAAGAATGTCTGTCATCTAAAGTAAAGATGAAGGAGACCTGATTAAGATCAGAATTCCCATCACTTCATCTTTACTTACCACACCAAAATTGGGAGCTATTGATTCCTTTAATTAAAAGAGATCTGATATGGAAATACTACATTGAGACCAATCCCACATGAACAAGTCTGCCAAGATTTCTATTTTTTGGCTCATACCTTCGAGACAGACATGCTTCAATTTGCAATTAAATATTACAGGGCCATGACGCATGCTCATCCATTGAAAAATCCCAAGGGAAAAGAGAATAGGAGCAAGAGGAAAAAAATGTGGATAAGTGAGTAAACTGTTATGTCAAAAAGGAAAAAGGTGATAAGAGCCCAAAGCACAGAACAAAGAAACCAAAATAGCAAATAAAGAACAAAGTAAAAATTAATAGAAAAGCAAATCATTAAAATCAAGATGAATTATGCAGGGTTAACTCAAATCTCCCAAAGTGTATAACCAAAATACTATTTAATAAAGTTTAGAATAGGCACAGACATGCTAAATACCTCCATCTAGAGATTATTTGTGCATTACTCCTAAAAAACTGAATAGAACTTGCTTATTTTTACTTTATGCCTCTCCGGTACTGTCATTCTACAAAGTTAATATTAAAGATGGGCCTCAGCTAAGAAACAGGAGACAATGTGCAGTTCATGTTGCCTTTTTTTCTTTTTTTTTTTTTTTAACTAATAAGCAGCAGTAATAACTGTAATAACAAAGGAAACATCAGCTTTATGGAAATATACAAGTTGACACCAATTAATACTTTTTCATAGTTGTTTTCATTTCTCAAAAACTAGTATTCCTAACATACATATGGAAATAAAGTAAGATGAAAGGGAATAGAAATTTAAAAGATAGAAAAGCAGAAGAAGAAAGAGGGGGAGAAAGAAGAGGAAGTGTGTCACTTCACAAATAGATCTGGTCATTAAATTTTCATTACAAGTTATTTCAATTTTGTATTTTAAATACTTCAAGTATTTTGTAATACTTATACTTCTTCTATTTATTAAATGGCAATCTTTTCCTGTTGTTAGGTCTGGTACCATGAGGCTGGCATATAAAGAAGAACAGATTCTCTCACCCTTATAAAGCTGTCCTAAATATCTATTTTCTCTGTGTATTATTAAAAATACATTTTTCTCCCCCGGGACAGACTTTTTTATATTTGTGCATGGGATAGTGCTTAAACGCAAAATGTAGCATAAGAAAAGTAAAACGACTGCAGCAAGTTACAAAATTTTGAATGGAAAATGAGGAAAGCATAAAATAAGTAAACCTAAAAGAAATGATAACAGAAAAAAGGAAATAAACAAGGAAAGATGAACTGATGAATAGGAACAGATGCTGAGAAAAACAAAGTGTGGATAGATATGGCAGAAGAGCTCCAAAGCTCTTCCAGATATAACATCTGGTCATCCCCAATTGTTTCCATTGGAAAGACTGATTCCTACAGACCTTTATCAATGATTCCTCTCCCTGAAGGACCACAGTTAATTGATTAGACTTCCAGATGAGCTATAAACATTTTAAAGGCATTTCTTCTAGTATATTTGTGGCATCTCAAAGCTCAAAAATATTCAGTCAATTCATATTTTCTGTGACATCTCATCAAGATGGTGAAGAGAAAACTATTGCCATGTATTATCAAGTTAAATATGTATATAATATTTAAATCATGAATTTTTGTGTATCAAAGAATTAGTGACATATTTAACTCACAATCTTTATCACAATAGGGAAAGAGCACTCCATAGCAAAGAGGAAATAATTTAAAGTCATATAGTGTGTTAATTTCTTATCTCAGCTGTGACATTTGAAGATCTGAGGAAGCCACTTCATAGCTAATATAGGAGTTAAAATACAAACAAGAAAATTAGGATGGTTGCTGCAGAAGGTCATGCTCCCCTTCACTCTGTCAGCAACAAAGACAGTCCTTTAAATGTCCAAGATATGGCACATAGTTCGTGAAAAACTAAGAGGTTAAATTTAAGGGCTAATCCTTCCAGTGATCTTATATACTAGTCTAGGAATCTATTGCAGGAGGAGTGAGTTTTATCGTCACTGAAAGTGACCATAAAAACTTTCTTGGCAAATGTCAATGTAATCTCATGGTAAATAGATAAAGGGGGGAAAGCGTGGAAAAGGGGAAGGGTGGGAAAATAGCTTACAATTCGTCAAAAATATAGACAACCAGACTTCATTTTCTAGGAAGGAAGGGAGGGAGGGAGAAAGGGAGAGAGAAAGGATGGGAAGGGGAGGGAGGGAAGAAGGGAATGGGACAAGAATGAATTGATTACTCTAAATTTCTTAACCTAAAGCATTCCGGAGGTACTTAACACTATCAATAATGCTAATCGTAACGACGACAACAATGAAAGTTACTGAGTATACACTAAGGAACAACACCAAGGGTTTTGCATGCATTTTTCCATTTGGTCTTCAAAATAGAGCTATGAAATTTCCACTATTTTTCCACCTACAAATAGAGAAACTGAAACACACAAAGTTTAAATAACCTGTAACTGAGTTGCTAATAGGTACCGATACGTTAGCTACATATGTGTGTGTGTGTTTTATTTGTTTAACCCTCCATAAGAATATGTGGACTATATAGCCCTACTTGTCCTCTAGCACAGCACATACCTCAGCAAGCATTTCAGAAAAGAATGAGTAAAAAATGAAGGGACCCATTTATCAGTCAGGGTCCAGTTAGGAGACAGAAATCATTATTTGAAGAAGAAAATTACATGTAAAGAATTATTAACTAGGAATAGAACATTAACTAATAAGCAGTAGAGAGAACTCTAAAAAAGACACAGGAATATCAGAATAGAAGGGCTGAGGGAGAGATTTCAAGGAAGAAAGAAATCTGCAGGAGCCTCAGTCCACCAGGCTGAGAGAGAGGCTCTTTGAAGAGGGTGGGCTGTGGCACTGGACAGCAGAGAAGACTGCTGAGGTAGTGCAGCTGGAGCTGGGGGACAGAAAGCAGCCAGCCAAGGTGCCGGTGAAACTCTGAAGTGTGAGTCCACTGAGTCTGCACGTCATTAGCTGAGAAGGCACCACCGACAGCTGTGTGTCAGGCAGCGATGTCATATGACCAAGAAGGAAACCAGAAGCAGGGGAAAGAGGAGAAGCCCCTTCCTCCTGCACTGTTTCTCCAGGACTCTCTACCCACAGGGCAAACACTGTACCAACTGCAAAACAATAAGCTTTGGCAAAGTCCAGCTCCAGCATCACAAAGCAGAGCAAAAAGGGGTGGGCTTTGTGCTGAGAGTTGACAGACTGATAACTGGCAAAACCTATGACTATGAAAACTATATAATTTTAAAATGCATCCTTGCAGAGAATTTTTATATTTCAGGAAATAATCTGAGGTTAAACCACTTGAGATATGTTTTTAAATCTTGATTACTTCTGCATTTATTTTAATTTGTTTTTACTGGAGAATGGGAAGCCCAGGAAATTACCGAGTATTTTGAAAGAGCTTAATATATAAGGGGTGCTTCTTCAAATAAGAGTTTTAAAGAAAAGTACTTTTTAAAATGCTATGGAAATGACAATATCCACTACCAGTTTCTCCAAAAATACAAGTTATTCTCCTTGGTATGGGGAACTTGGCTCCTTGAATCTCCCTTGCCAGAGGACTTGGGCTAGGTCTGTTCTATTTCTTCTCTATTCTCCCTAGCAAACACTCAGTGTCTCCCTCATCTCAAGTTGGATATAGCTGTTTAAGCACTTTTGCCCATAGGAGTTCAATTCTTGCCCTGATCAGTTGAACCAAAGCCATCCCCCTAATGACTGGGTGGGTTAGACATTTTTACTGAGAGTCATTTAAGAACTGCTCTCCACACCTGGGTAAACACCTGTGCTGATTAATGCATATTATAACACTCTCCTCACCTGCAACTGAGATAACATCGTACACCTCAAAATCAGCCGTAGTGACTTTTGTTTTCAGCTGTGTCTTGGTGGCAACCGATCTCTCACTTGTAGCCAACAGGGGATCTAGTGCTCCGGTTTCTAGCTTGTCACATATCCAAAGTAGCCCCAGTGTATTAAAATGTTGAAATACGAATTTATAGAAAAAATAGCAGAAAAATACAGTAAAATATTTTTCAGATCTAAAGATTAGTGATAACTTTCTCAGCTTTGGAAAAAAATTTTTTTTTAAATCATAAAAGAAAGACTGGCCATTCAAAATTTCAAAAGCTTTATTACAATGAAAACTGGCAAAACTAAGTTATAATGGAAAACAACAGCCTGGCAAATACATTAAGTGTTTATGTAGGACAAAGAGTTAATGACTATTATGCTAGATTACATTTGGACTTAGGAGAAAAATATCAAGACCCCCAGAGATATGTAAGCAAGAATTATGAATAGATCATTAGCAAGCAAGGAAATACAAATAGTGTAAGGGTGAAAATAGTTTACCATCACTGCTAAACTTAGAAATGCATATTAAATCAATTAAAATACCATTTTAATCCTACTACATTGTGGGGAGGGGAGAATTACCACACAGAGATATTTACATAAGAAACAAACAGATATACCTATGCAATGCTCATATTACAATGCAAGAAGTATAACAACATATAACAAGAATGGAAAATGTTCATATTTTCTCTCAAATATCGCCCCTGGAAATTTATTATAAAGATGAATGAATGGGAATGAGATCCATACGTAAAAAGAAATTCATCACAGCATTGTCAAGCAATAACCACACATAAAGACACACACACACACACACACACGTACTCTGTACATCTTTTGTGTAACAAATGGCATAGACCCTAAAAGAAATATTATGCAGGCATTAAAATCATAATTTTGAATACTACATAGAAACAGACAAAGCTTATGTTGTAAATGCAATTGTATAATAAACATAGTTCAAAAAGACTGGCTATTCATTTGTAAAGCTAAAAATCATGTTAGAATACTGAGAATATGAATAATCTATTTTTGTAACATTTTAGTAATATTATGTTGCTCTTAATATTTATGGAAAAACAAAACTACTTTGTTCTTTCAGAGATTTGTTTCTGGGAAAGTAAACCTTTTGTCATTCTCAGTACTGTCATAAGAAAATTTTGTAAGTTTTGTTTGCTAAGCAAATAAATTAATTCAAATTTTAGTTCACGTTAAACCCTTTTAAATTTTCTTATTTATAGAGAGGAAAGAATCTTGGAGAGAACTAGAAAATCTTGCTTCACCTTTAGGAGATTTCTTCCAATTGAGGGGAAACCCAAACTGCCATCAGCACCCTAAAATACAGCATTTCTCTTTGCTCACTTAGCTACGTAAAAGGCAAAATAAAGTCATGAAGACAAGAGAGCTGGAGCTATGTGAAATTTAATTAGAGTATCTGAATGTCAAAGAAAATAGTCACAAGTTATTCTCTAAGCTGAAGTACCTATGGGCCCAGAGACAGAAATTGCAAAAACTTCTGATGTGGAACTGCCCGAAAGCTCCAGAGACATCTTTAGACTCTCAGAAAGATACTGATAGTAAACTGCAAAAAATAACTATATTAATTCCAAGAAAAATAAACAAGTAAACAAGTCACTAAATTGTAGATACACTTAGGGATTTCTTATTGTTATGAACTGATGATAAAAATACTCAAATATTCCTCATCTTTTAGACATAATAACATAAGAGTGACTTTTTTTTGTTTATTAACTTAGCTTTTATTTTCAGGGATACGTACAACCGTAATTTAAGGAGTCAAAAATTCTACGAGGACGGTTTTAAAAAAAAAACACATTTGCCCCCATCTGTTCTTTCCAGAGGATTAATTTTTTGCTAAATCTTTTCATGTTTACCTCCTTACCTCTAAATAATTGCCCATAGTGATACTTTTAAATTTTATTTGCATTTTTAGGTACTACAAGTTAAGTAGATAATGCCCCTGCCTCTCCTTCACATTTCCCAACCCTCTAAACTCTGAATATAGTTGAGGTAAATATTTCATCAGTTTTACTTTACTATATGCACAGTAGTCATAGCTGAACTACCTTCTCTACCATGATTATTTTTGTTTTCCTGAATAGTATTTTGTGTTCCCTATAATTTCCTCCTTTGCTCAGCTTTCTAGGTACTTACCATTGATTTAACTCCCTGAGTCTAGCCAAAATGTGTAAGCCTTTCTTCAATACACTGAAACAACTAGTTATTGCATTGCTTTTATTTTTTTTTAAAGAAATTTGTTTCAGAATGATTTGCTCCACATTAACCAGATTAGTTGTCCCCCAAGCCTGATGCATTATTATTTTCCTAGGAACTTCCTTCACTGATATCTTGGGCATTTCTTTTGTTTCCTTTTGTTTTGGAGCCCTGTATTTTGCATGCCATACCTACCCCTGGTTAAAAATAGAAATTCTAGAAAGGAAATCATTTCCCTTAGGAATTATTAAACCATGATCCATTATCTCCCAATTTCCATTGTGTCTATTAAGATATCGATCTAATGCCATTCTGATTGTTGCAATTTGGGCTCTTTTTGTTTGTGCTACTCAGAAATTTCATGGTGGTGGGCATTCCAGAGGGCCTATTTTCGTCTAGTGTGCTGGACAGCTGGTGAGGGGACTTTTGATTTTGGAGCTGATGTTCATTTATATGTATTTTTCTTGAGTCATTTCTTTGATGATTTTCTATTCTCTGCTTACTATATTCTCTCTTCTGGTACTCCTACTATTCTTATTTTGGACATCCTAGACTGGTTCTTTAATCTTTTTATGTTTTGTTTCTTGCTTTTCATTTATTTTTCTCTTTGCCCTATTTTTTTGAGATTCCTCCATCTTTATCTTCCTACCCCTTTTTAATTTTTTCCATTCTACAACATTTTCAATATCTAATGTTCCTTTTGGTAGCATATTTTTTTATTTTGTGAATATAATATTTTCCATATCTCTAATATAGAATCTAATATTTTCTATATCTTTATTGATGACATTTTAAATATTTACTTCTCCCTTAAAAGTCCTTATTCACTCCAAATTGAGACACAGTATAATATAGTGGCCATTGGCACGGACTCCAGTAACTGAATATTTGCATTCAAGTCCTCACACCACTACTTGTTCATTATGTGATCTTGGGAAAGTTAATCTTTTGGTGCCTTTCAGATAAGTTTCCTTATCTATAAAAATTATAAATTATAGAGTTTCTTTGAATATTAAATGACTAATACCTACCAAGTGCTTGAAACACTGTTTGGCATAAAGTAAGCCCCATGTGTGTTATGCTAAAAGAGAAGCTGATTGTTTGTTTTTCTATTTGTTAGTTTAGTCTCTGCCATCCACAGAAGATCATTTCTTAAAATATCTGTGATTTCCAATTGTTGGCTCAGATCTGTTTCTACAGTACTGAAAAGATGACTGGAAACTCTGGGCATGTCAAGGGTCTTCTCATTTGCAGGCTTCACTATAGTGCATTTCTTTAGGGAACTCTGGATATCAATATCTTCATATCTCGTGCCTGCCACATTACCTGCTTGAACAGCACACACCTACTTTCCAGGTATGGTAAGATGGCTAGGGATTTCAAACTCCAGTGAAAATTTTTACTTAACATTTTTTTATATGGTATTTCCAATCACCACTCTGCTTTATGTTTTCTGGTGAATAAACTCCACAGTGTTTAGTCTGGAAGGGCTAAGCTAATTTAGAGTGAATTTAAGTGTCTAACTTCTTCTTAAATAAATTTCTCAATTTAGATTATTTCTCCGCTTTTCCTATCACTGGCTTGAGAACCATATTCTCAGATCTGGTAAGTTGGTAACCACTTGACCACAACCTTCCAGCTTCCACTATTCTTAACAGATGTGCTTTTATATCTTGTTATAAATCCTTTTGCTATTTTTAAAATGAGGTTTTACAGAGACTAAAGGTAAGTGTGAGTGTTCAACTTCTTTAACCAGAAGTTGAAATGACTAGTTAAGATAATAAAAAGCAATTATTAGTGGAGGAAAAAAAAATCACCTAATTATAAGTAGGCCTTTATCTCTGTACATTTCCCTTTCTTAACAAGTTAACAAGCATTGACATTTTGGAAACCGTACTTCTGAATAATTGTACCTATTTAAAACTGTTTCTCAATAATGAAGCAGAAGCAAAATCTTAAGCTCTGAATCTCCATCACAGTGTTCACTTCTCTGCTTAGCCAGAAATTGGCCCAATGCAGAGAAATTTCCAGCAGTGCTAGTAACAGCCTCAATCACTAAGCATTGCCTTCCTCACTTTGTGCCAAAGCATGTAAATATCCATGAGGTTGTCTATGTGTGAGGGGCTATGTAACAAATATTACTGCTGTCTTCCATGAAAATGATTCCAAAAAGTGATTTTTTTAAAAGGGGTCAAGTGCTTCTGATACAGCACAGAAAAATATCATCTTTGGAAGTGATTCAGAAAAACTCAGCAAAAGAGAGTGAGCAAGTCGGGAAGAGCAGCCCCTAAGAGCACCCGTTTTCATCGTGTATCATATGGTGAGAGAAGGCTTACTTCTAGGTATGCATTTGTAACAAGAAACACTGTACTTTTATAAGAAATGTGCTTTATGGTAACAGTTATTTCAGAAAATGTCTTTTTTTGGCCTCATATCTTGTTTTGGGGAGAAACAAACTAAAGGCATTAAATTGAGAGTCAGTATATTTCTTTTGTAAAATATGGTTTCAGCAACGTTACTTAATATTGCTAAGCACAGCTGTTCATCTATTCTATTTTTAATTAAATAAAACTGTAATTATGTAAGAAGACATTTTATTTCCTGTCTTCTTGATTATCAGACTATAGGTTTTAAAGCTGCATAAAACATTATTAAAACGCTACTCATTGGTACCATGGTAACAGAATAATTTCTACTGCAGCAGTATATTTCTAGTATATTTCTAGTGGAAATATGTAGCCACTTCAGTATTGTGCAATCAAACTTACTAAACATACAAGGTGACAAAAGTGTCTGCAGCAGAACCTCTCAACATCGAGTCAACCGAGTTTCATGTCTTTTGAAACTGTCTCTGTCCATGATGTGGTATAGCTGATCCCAATGCCTCAACCGATATTAATATCAAAGGAATACAGTGAATGATTTAAGCCTGCAAGGAATACTAACGAGTGAAACATTTCTCCCCCTGCCTATATTCCTTCTTTCTGTAAGGTTAGTTCCTAGAATTATCAATAGCTGTTATAGTACACCTGCTCTTCAAATTTCTCTGGACTAAATAGATTAATACTTATCTTACTAAATAGAAAACCCTTATTCCATTCTTACACTTAAGTAGCCTCAGGATGTTCCATTAGGTATTCGAATTTAAGATAGCCATGCTGGAAAAAAATTGAAAAGATCTTGTGTGAAAAGATTTCTATTTTATTCCTAAAATTAGTTTTGATTGTCACACATTAAATTATATCAGATTGCTTATTTTTTTTAAAAGAATTAAACTGTATTCGTAAACCCAAATATATATGTTATATATATATATATATATATATGTATATTATATGCGCATCTATGTTTTGAGCAAAATAATTGATCTGGTGAGACTACCTGTGTAAATTTACCAATTCTACAGAAAAGCATGTCTTTCCACCATCCAAGATAACTCACACTTCTGACTGTATATTAAACCTTGACTTGGAGAGGAGTGAAGAATGTTAAAATTACATAATCATTATGAAAAAGTGAATTTAAATTATCTTAGATGGGCAACAATATTCATTATAAAATATCAGAAACTTAAATCACTGATTCCCCATTATCTTCTTTTCTTAAATCACACACAAGCTGTAAGACAGAAACATGCCCTTGTCTAGCCGAACGATGAGAGCATATGTCACACACTGCCTATTCAAAAATGCACCCTGGTGAAGATTGAAATTGTAAAGAATGTTAATGAAAGCAGACTCTAAAGTTCTTCTGTAGAGGCTATTACTCTACACAAATGAAAAATGCAGAGCAGAGTGCTCTGGGCTCTTTGGCCCATTCTGCTGAATTGAAAGGGAAAATTGAAAAGGCTCAATTATTCCATTTATTACTTTGATGAGTTTTTATAACATAAAATGAATTTTGTGATTAATGAGGATTTTATGTAGACTATACATAAAAATTTCATCTACAAAAAGCAAATAGCATTATTTTCTGGCTAGTGAAGGTGAAAATGAGATGCAAAGTAAAGTTGATTGACTTAAATTTAATATATAAAAGTTAGCACTCGTTAATGGAGTATTGATTAAAGATATAAAAGGAGATGGCGACAATTCATCAAATATCCTTGTTCTAGGTCCGCAGGGTGGCTGCTTAATAAACATCTTTTCTTATAACTGACTTATATTTTTATATTACTCTTTTTGTATCTTGTTTCTTTTCCTGTGGACATATCAGAATCACACTCCACCATTACCAGCAAACATACTCATGCAAAAGAATTATTTGGACAAATAATAGTCTTAGTTTATTTTAACATCTTAAATAGGATTGATCTTACAATAGGAGCAGGTGCTGAAAGACTGAGGGTAAATATAATGAAAACACATCAGCCTGAATTAGTCAACTAACTCAGGCAAAAAACTGTAATTGAAAAATCGAGAACTGTCTAATCAATATGTTTTAATCTATATAATATTAATTTGGGTAATAATTTAAAAATATGATTCATCCAACTGGATATGTAAAATTCATAATATAATCTGTACATAAAACACTTGTACATAGGATCAACTTTATAATATATAAAATTGTAAAAAAAAGTATGAATCAGAAAAAATACTTAGTTTTCTTATTGAATTTATTTTCTCTTCCCTTTTGCTAGGTGTTGTACTCTTCACATACAGACAACTTACACACACATTACACACACACACACACACACACACACACACTCCAAGTTCAATTCAATTCCTAGCACTGTGAAAGAAAAAAATCTACATCCGGTCTTTCCCCAGGGTGATGCAAAAACAACCAGAAATTCTAATTCAAGAAAAAAAATTTTTTTTCCTTTATATGCAACAATGCCCCCCTTTGTCTTCCTCTAAGGCATGAAACATAAAGTGATGGGTAAGTCCCTAATGATTACACTTTTGTCCTCATAAGAATACCTTACGGAGTGCATACTGCTCTGCAACTCACAGAGTTTGGAAGTGAAAGGAATCCGGGGAAAATTACCCTACTCACAGTAAAGTGTTGTAAGCATTTTCTTCTTTTTCTTGACCCACAGAAAATTTTGCCTTATACTTGCCAATTTGAGCCTTAGCAAGAAATCAGCAACTCTGTGAAATAAGTGCTAATTCATCCTACTCTATATCTATCTATGGCCAAATAAATGGACTCTGATCCAGCACAGGGTGCATGGGCAACTTAACAATCAATCCAATTGGCAATCAGGTCAGTTGCCCAAAATACATCTATTTAAAGCTATTAAACAACCCAAGGGAAAAGATATTGAATAATTCTACCATGTCTTACTTAAGTTTTATAGATATTTTTTAATAGATAAGAAGACAAAACATACAGTAATGCATGCTGATGGAAAAAAAACAGGATTAAGAGTTGCATTATTTCTACACATAAATAAAAAAGGATCCTGCATAGTTGAGAACATCCTAGGGTAGAACTATAGTCTTCTCCTTGAAATGGTATAATAGAAGAGTAAAAATATTTGTTGGACTAGTATTTTAAAAGAAAGTACGGGATTCTAGACTTGACGTTTTTTTTAAAAAAAAAAACTTGGCATATGTTTTTGCTCCAAATTTCTCATTTATGTATTTATGATGAAAAAAAATTGGGAGGCCAGCCCCATGGCGCACTCGGGAGAGTGCGGCACTTGGGTGCACAATGACGCTCCCGCCGCGGGTTCAGATCCTATATAGGGATGGCCCAGTGCGCTCACTGGCTGAGCGCGGTGCGGAAGGCACCAAGCCAAGGGTTGTGATCCCCTTACCAGTCACAAAAAAGACAGAAAATATATATATATATTTACAACACATCTCTGTATGTCTACCTTTTACAAGGGTCCTTCAAAAAGTTTATGGAAAGATTTATATTATCTTTTAATTCTATTTTTTCGTGAACTTTTTGAAGTACTCTCATATAATCAGGTGTAGTCATTCTTGCCACTTACCTCCCAAGAAAACAGAAACTAATAGTATTGTGCTGAAATAATTTTGAGCCCTCATCTAGGGAAGTTGCTGAATGTGGTAAATATTACTATTAATCTCTTAGCTATGTTCAAGATCAATATAAGCCGCACATTAAATTTAGCTTAGCCTGAATTATGCCTGAAGATGTATTTAAACAATTATGTGATGCTTCTCCATAGTTATGTGGACCATACAATCCAAATTTTCCAGCTCAAATCCAGTGTTAAATATTATATTTCATTGTCAGCACATGCGTTCTGGTTTTTAGTTTGAAAAATCTAGTCACTTTATATATTGGTAATATTCCATGATTCACGATATTTATCTGGTGCATTCTAATTAAAATTCCCTCTTGCTGCTTCATTAAATACAATTTCTGCTTTACTAATATAATACTTTACACATGTTAATACCATATTATTTCTAAAATTCATGAGCATATGTTGGTGCTTTTTTTCTCATTAGTCTAAAAGTTAATGTAAACAACAAAAGATAATCCAACAATATTAGCTAAACTTCCTTCTTATTTATAGTCATCTAATTACTAAATCAATATCAGTAACAATAGGCACAAAAATCAATCACTGCTCAGTTTTAGAAAGTGGACAAAGAGCTTTTCTTACAACTGATATAGGCCATGTTTTTACCCAGTAATATCAGGAATACAGCATGGAAAAAACATGTATATATTCCTAATAGTTTAAGATTGTAATATTTCTTAGAATTTACAAAGTCATTTCACATTTATTTTTTACACTTTATTAGGACAAACTAATAGGACAAACTAATTAGGTTGCCATTTAAAAGGGACAAAGGTGCTAAAGCAAGACTTAATTGATGGTATCCTGTCAATGTCTATTTGGGTACTCAAGAGTACAACTTAACTATTGCAACTTAACTATTGGGGAAGGCAGTCAGACAACCTACTTCCAGGAAAAAGTTTTCCCATGCTGCTGGTTAATGGTATCTTCCCATTTAATATTCCAAGTTGTATACAGGGAGATACAGTCAAGACTCTCAAAGTTGGCCCAAAGAAAAGGGAGTGAAAGTCGATATAATTAGGAGCATAATTTAGTGGGGGTATTTCTAGACTTATATTCCTGCCTTTCTTAGATAATAGGTCAGATGGTCTTAATAAAAAAGCCAAAAAATAAATAAATATACTCTTAAAAATGAGAGTGTGGTGGTTTTAAAACACAGGCATGAATTCTTTTAACATTCTGCCCATCAAGAGATGGAGTCTATGCCCCTTCCCCTTGAATCTGGGTGAGACTGTGACTGCTTCAACCAAGAGAGTATAGTGGATGTAACACTATGTGACTTCTGAGAATAGTTCATATAAAACTATGGAAATTCTGTCTTGTTTTATTGTAACATTGATTCTTGAAGCCCTGAGCTCCAAGTTGGACTACTTTGAATTTTCCATGCCATGAAGAAGCCCAAACCACCAGGAAAATCATTCAGACATATTAGTGAAGAAGCCTCCAGATAATTCCAGCCTCCAGGTCTCCAAGGCAGTTGCAGCCATCAGTGTCTTCCCAGCAGTGGCTCAAACATCAGAGAGTAGAGACAAAGAATCCTCACTGTGCCCTTTCTGAATTTCTGACTCACAGAACCTGTGAGCATAAGAAAACAGTGGTTGTTTGCTGCCTTTAAGCTTTCCGGTAGTTTGTTACATAGTAATAGCTAACAGATACAATGGATAATTCTGACTGTCAAGACAAGGTTTTGTCTCCGACTCCTTTCTAGGAATGAGGCCTTGGTGAAAATAAGAGAAAAGATCTGGTTTGCATTAAAATAGATAAAAACGTAGCTAAAAGGGACAGTTAAAAGTAGTATAATAAGGTTTTCTTGGTTTGATAGGTATTTCCCTCTAAAAAATATGAAGGATATAAATTTTCTCGTTACACTTAGACAGTGTAAGGACCAAGATGATCTGTTGCCTCTTTCTGCCTCAATAACACAGAGAAACAGAAGAACCTTGCCTATCCCTTAAAGAATACAGTCTGGAACTTGGAAGGAGTAGAAGAAAACTGGAGAGAGAAACATGGAAGAGGAACAGAGAGAGAAAAAGCAGGGAGAGGGAAGAGATTCCAAGACACCCATCTGAGGTGGATGCCGTGTGCACCAACAGATGACTCCAGGAAGTCCTTGCAACATGCTCTGGACTCCTCTACTTAGGATTCCTTCTGGTAATGGTCATGGCACCATTAAGGGGGTGTATTTTGGAAGTTTCATCTAGCACACTGTGGGATAACAAAACCATTTGGGAAACAATGCCAGTAAATAATGGCTTTACAGACTGTAAGCAAAGTTGTTGAAACGTAACACAGGAGTAAGGTGGAAATGCTAACATGGGTGGGGGAGTCTCACAAGGAATCAAGCAGAGGTGGCACAGCTGGCTTGCGTCAACTTAGAACTCAACACAGAGCAGCAGGAGTGACAGATGGAAGGAGAGTAAAACCTAGACCAGAGAAGTATATACCCCCTCAATTGCAGGTTTCTAATACCTCGTCCCATGCTTCATTCAAACTGTCTGGAAACAAAAAACAAAATGCCCACAATGAACTGAACTGGGTCATCTAGATACAAACAGGGTCTCTTGAGTTAAAAAAAAAAAAAAAATTACTCTAGGAATGGAAATTAAATTTAATTGCTGACATCTATGCTGTTGTACAATCAGCAAAGAGGGGTTTCACTTCTTCACCTAATTTTGGGGAGTTGAAATACAGTAAAATATAGGAGAAAATCACCTACACACCCAATACAGCAGACTGAGTGCTATCAATCCTCAGAGAAAGGCACTTTTTTAGGTTTTGGAGGTTTCACTCCTTTCTTGTTCAGCAGGAATTTACATCTCTTCTAAGAATTTCCTCCATTTATTTATAATTTTTTAAAAAATAAATTAGTATTTAAGCTTTATCTGACTAGTTTCCTGTTATACATAAAAGAAAGATATTTTTATAATTTATTAATAAATTTCAGCACACAAAAAAATTATATTTCAACAATGATGAGATCTAATATATTTCTGAAGTTATTTTATAACTAGGCTAATATGTCTGAAGAGAAGACAGAAAAAAGAAGAAAAAAGACATTGTTTATTTGCATTTTAATAGAGTAAGAATCCCATTTTGAAAACTGCTGCAGTTTCATTTTAAACCAAGCCATGTTTGAATACACGCACTTCAGCATTTTTAAACACCTCTGTTTCCCATTAAACCACAACATACATTTAATTTTCTCAATTGAAACTCCACTGAGATAACAATATACAGAAACAAGCATGAGCACTTTGGGCAATTTACTGACAAATGTAATAGTACTCACATAGTATGTTCCATCTCAGTGCCCAGAAAAGTACCAAATCTGGCAAAATAGATTCTTCCTTTCCTAAATGTACAGACTCTACTATACTAGTTCAAGATGACTATTAATATTACCATTTTTTAAGGGAAAATTTCATTTACATATGCTTTCCCTTTGGCTCTAAACCAAAGGAACTGATTTAGTTTAAATATTGTATTTTTGTCCAGTGACCTTGTAAATCATATTGAACATTCTAAAGAATGTCTATTGTGAGGCAGTTTACTACTAAATATTTACAACTGGTAATGTGAAGGAATAGTTGTATTCATTCACATGGGAAAGAAACCAGAAAATTGGAACTGTTGAACTACTGCTTATGGAATGAGATTTATAACTTCTAATTTTAAGTTAGTGCCACTTATTCCTCTATTGGGGAAACTGACTTTCACCAAAGTTAATTAGAAATGAATGCATTGCATTGAGAGATTATTCTACCCATCAATAAAACTGATCTTAGGATGTTTTGATGCCTGACACTATAGAACTCATAAATCTTGAAATAACATTGTCAATTCTTAATTATCTAAAAATTAATCTCTCTTCTCTGCCTCCTCTCCTGGTTCAGGAAAGAAATTATCCCTAAACACTTTCATGGCTAATGTCCCCATCTCTATTCTGCTTTCTTCCATTGCTGCCTCTTTCAGAGAAGTCCTTCTCTAATGGAAAACAGTACAAGAGTAGAAAGAGATTGACTTCCAAGATTAGACAGACCTGGGTTCAGACTTTGATAGCTCACTGCTTTCCAATTCCCAGAGGTGGGACCTTATGCACATTACTCAACTACTATGAACCAGTAAGTAAAGGATTTACAAAATCCTTTTCCCTACAGCATGAAAATTTAGCCACTGGTTAACTCTAGCCAAATAACTACTGCATGGTAAACTGCATATGAATAGGGAGGAAATATAAATACCTGATGGTGAAGCCATAGGTATGAACTTCCATAAACACAAAGACTCTTCTGGCTTCCTTGCAGGGACACTGGAAACTATGGTTGTGGATTTGCTTCAAGGGTTATTGGCTCTTGTGCAGCATGAGGCTTCTAAGTCAGGCCAATTTTTCATCTTCCTGATGTGAATCTCATCTCCTAACACCTGAGCTATCTGCTGGACTGCTACCTGGAATCCCACAAAAAAAAAAAAAAAAAAAAAAAATGCATGATGCTGCTTCCCTGCTGGCATTCTGGATCTCAGTCCTATACATCCTTCTAAGCCTTCTAGCATCAAATAAGGTCTATGACAGTCTCGTAAGTCTGACTGTTTAGTTGAGCCTAAGAAGACCCTCTGATGAGCAATGCAGATGTATAATAATATCCACCTTCTAATGATACTATAAAGATTAAATCAGATTGTATAAAGATACACATGATTCATACATATCTACATGTGTTTCTGCACATATGTAGTAAGAGAAAGCTCATTGCTATAGTTTTAGTACAATTGCAATATAAAATGTATTTTTGTAATTTATAATGTAGATCTTCCCCTGGTAAATTGTAAGTCTGATGAGGGCAGGAGTCACTACTTCATTTTAGTGTTTCCAGCTCCTATCCAAGTATTGCCACGTAACAGGTGTTCAATTAATGTTTGTTCTTTCCTATGACTGCCCCTCACTGGAGAAAGTCAAAATTGAAACCTGCGGAAAGCCAGTTTCTTATCATTTTGACAAGTGTTATTCAAAATGGTAACAAAAAAGACTCATTGGCCAAATAAATATATGAAACATGGGGTTAGGTGATGTTAAACAAATTTTCTTTTTTGTTTTCATTTTTGTTGTGGTGGTTGGTTTTTGCGGCAGCTAGCTGATATTATAACACCAGATTTTCTTTTTATTACAGTATTTCTTGCAATTCTCCAACATGAGATGGAGTAGAGGAAGGAGCCAAGTAATTACTGCTTGTACAATTCCTTTTTTTAGGGTCAGATTTTGAGATGGGTTTTGCAGATGACACTGTTGAAAAGGAAAGGAAATACTGCTAAATCTAAAGATATGTCCTCTTGGAGCTGTAAGTGTCCCTGGATATTAACAGATGAATCTAATTATCTCATATTACAAGTGAGGGGAATGAGTATGGAAAAATTTAGTAAATGTTTCAAGATCCCACAACAAGTACTATATCCCTATAGAGCTTATCCTATTGTTGATTGAAAATTTGGTCATACAACTTGCCACAGCTTACCTGTATTACAGCTCCCACATTCATTACTCCGGATGATAACAAAATAAGATGAAGTAAAAACCTGAGCATATGTTCAAGAACCAGAAGGATCCTAGGCTGCTAGATCCATGGAAGTGATCCTGTCTGGTCTTTACATGTACCCCTGGGGATGCTGACCCTCCACTCTCCACAAGGGCCAGGTGAAATTTTGCATTGCATCTGCTTTTCCAGGACTCCCTTGAATCCTTGACCCTCAGCTCAGTGATGACAATCCTGTAACTCTCTTATGTTTTTAAAGTTCTCTCATGTTTTTTATCGTGGATGGGACCTGTATTTATTTCTCTCCAGCACTTGCTTCCTTGTTTGCCTGCCCAGCTCAACCACAAGTTCCACAGCGAGAGGAATCACAAACCTTATGATTTCTCTGGGTTTCATAAAAGGCTGCAAGGCTTATGAGTTTATTAGGTTCGGGCTGTCATTAGTTTAAGATAAATAATGAAATATATAACACATTTTGAGGAATTCTTGAAGAATTTCATTTCTTTTCACTCAGGATCAAGCAATTCTGTTCTTCCTTATCATAAAAGTAGCTATAAAATCTCTGAGCCTCACAGAGATTCTGGGGAAGAAGAGATGAGATAAATCCATAATTAGATCCTAAAAGACATAAAGCTTATTGATACACTATATGGCATATTATACCATCAATTTTTACTCACAAAAGGAAGGAAAAATTGACCTTCTGTGAAGCATGTAAGGGAACTTCGCTCTACATTTGTACTGAGAAGGACGGCAGGAAAGGCCTAAGGGTCGTAAGGGTGGATTTCAAAGACAAACTCTTATTTCTGCTGTTAGCAAAAGGAAATCAGAAATGTGGTTTGAGACAATCAACACAAACATCTGGCCTATGTGACTAAAAAGATTTTTTCCACCCACAGTGATTCTTAATCATCATTTTACAATCATGCCCCCTCCATATTCTAAAAGATCTTACTTGCTCCAGCTCTTGAATTGAAGAGGATTATGTTGGTTACAAAGAAACCTAACTCAAAACAGTTTAACAATGAAAGAGATTTAATTACACAGAAACCCCAGTACCTCGTGAAAGAGTTGAATTACCGAACCGCAAGAAGGGTAAAAACGCAGGCTGGGCCTCAGAAACCAGAGGAGCAAGGACTCGCACTTCACAGAACGATCTCTATGTCTCGTCTCTGCTTCCTTCTGCACATCAGTTTCATTTTTCTCTCTCATTATGAACATACAAACTTCCAATAACCCTCAAAGTCATATTTGAGCGCTTCAACAATGAGAGATTCATTGAAATTTCTCTCATTTATTATCTCAGTTTCTAGGTCCCAGGGGATTAACAGCCTGGATTGAGTGCCTAAAATATGCCAATTAACTGTAATCAGGGGAGTGAGTTTGTGTAAGAATTTGGTGCCCATATAAATGGAGTGAGAAGACCTATTTCCAGAAGAAGAAAAGCTATTCTTAGAAGAATCATTACCAGACAAACAAATCAGACTGTGGTAGGCAGAATGATAATCCCCAAGGATGTCCACATCCTGATCCCTGGAACACGTAAACCTATTATTTTATATGGTGAAAGAGAAGAGACTTTGTAGATGTGACTAAGTTAAGGATCTTGAAATGGGAGATTATATTCGATTACCATGAGCTAAGGAATACAGGCAGCCTTCAGAAGCTGAATAAAGCAAGGAAATAGATTCTCCATAAACCTCTAGAGGAAACACAGCCATGTCGACACCTTAATTTTAGTCCAGGGATACCCATTTTGGAACCCTGACTTCCAGAACTGTAATATAATAAATTTGTATTGTTTTAAGCCACTAAGTTTGTTGTAGTTTGTTACAGCAGCAATAGGAAACTAATGCACAGACTGTCCGCTATAACCCAGATTCTTATTAAGGAGACAGACTTATGCACACACCATCCCAACACACACTGCTCTATAACTTGAAAGAGTAACCTTCACTTAAAACTTCACCCTCCTTACTTGTATTTCCTTTTTTTTTTTTTTTTTTTTGTCGTTTTTTCGTGACCGGCACTCAGCCAGTGAGTGCACTGGTCATCCTTATATAGGAGCCGAACCCGCGGCGAGAGCATCGCTGCGCTCCCAGTGCAGCACTCTACCAAATGCACCACGGGCTCGGCCCTCCTTACTTGTATTTCAATCCACACTTTCTGTAGCATGACTTCTAACACCAACCCTCTGAAACTGATCTCTAAGACGCCATCAAATGACTTCTTACGGGAGAAATCACATCTCTACTTCTCATTCCTTATACAACTGTACTTCAAAAGTTCATAGAAAGATTCATATTACCTTTTTTTTTTTTTTTCCTTTTCTTTTTTTTTTTTCTATTTTTTTTTTTTTTTTTTTTTTTTTTGAGGCTGGTAGGTATAGAGTCACGTTATCTTTTCCAAAAACTTTTTGATGTGCCCGTGAAAATACAAATACAGACACCTCAGTAGACTACCTTGGCCAAAGTTTCCTTCTTGAAAAGTCTCCCCTCCACATTTTTGAGTTAATGGTCTCTCTTAATTCTCCTTCTACTCTTGATTTAATTTTCTGTTCCTCCTTCCAATGATCTCTTAAATATAATCTTCCTTTCCTCCAGCACATGCTATGTTCCTCCTCTATACACATAAGCACTCAGGTTTTAATTCTGTTTCTGACATTTGACAGTTGTATGACATTGGCCAATTTTTTAGCATGATTGTATTCCTCAGATAATCATAACACCTGCCTTACATGGTTGTTGGAGGATCAGAGACAAGATATAGAAAATATCTATACATAGTATAGATTCAACATATACTCATTTTGTTATTTCACTCTTTTGTTATTTTTTTCTTTCATCCTTCTATAGTTATCTTTCTCTAACCTTGCTCTTTCCTTTCTAATTCTAGAACTGCCTACTGGACATCTCCACATAGATGCCCTTGTGGCCACATGTCTAACACCCATCTCATTTCTCCCCTCTCATATCCCCAAACTGCTCCTCTTCTGAGCTTTATATCACCCTAACAGAACCACAAATAGTCATCCAACCTGACTGGAAAGTTAATAATTGCTTCCAACTAGCTGTTTCTCAAAGCGAAATGATCATAAAATATCTCAGTTGACTTCTACATAGTATCCATAGTGCTATTTCCAAACATTCTCTATTTTCATAAGCTGTGAATCCCACCCTTCCCACTGTCACCTTCTGTAGGGGCACTGCTGTGTAATAGGATTCAAAAAAGTTCTTCTGATATGCATTCTTTCTTCCTGCTGCTTCTTCACCTCAAATTTTTTCAACATCTTCACTCTTTCACCCTTCTCCGTCTAGAAGTGGCAAAAATCACTCTTTCTCTCCATCTAATTTAAAAGGAGGAGAATCTTATGACAATAAAGAAAAAAAATATCCCCCCAGATTTAAGAATCAAAGAGTCCTGGATTCAATTCCAAGTTATTTTACTTAATAATTTTATGAGCTTTGACAACTTATCATTTGTCTTGTTTTCCTCAACAGTAAAAGAGGAAAAAATAATTACTTCAAAATATTGAAGCGATGATTTAAAATTTAAGAGCTTTAGAATGGTGCCTTTACTCTTTTCTTGATCCCCTTCTCTCAACTTTTACTCTCAATCTCACCTTATCAAATTGAAAAACTGAAATTGGTGTTTAGGACTAAATGTCTTTCTTCCAATCCAGATTGTCTGTAAAATGTTTAATCGCCATGTATGGGGTTGCCATATTCAACAAATAAAAATACAGGACACCCAGATAAATTCAAATTTCAGATCAACAATGAATATGTTTTAGCATAGTTTTTCAGTATAAGTATGTCACATGCAATATTTGAGACATGCCCATACTAAAAAATTATTTATTGCTTATCTGAAATTCAGATTCAATTCATCATCCTGTATTTCATATAGCAACCCTAACCATGTATCACATTAGAGATAGATGGGACCTTAGAAAACCTTTGTTTTAATTCTGTCAAGGGACTTAAATTGAGTGTTCTGAAGGTTAAATGAGCTAATGTACCTAAAGTAACCAAAACATAAATATTTGCTAAATGGTTGCAATTTATTATAAGTTTTGAAATTCTTATAAATACTTCTGTTAACACTAACAAATGTTACTATTTTGTAGATGATAAAATTTAGGCTCAGAAAGAGTAGATGACATTATTAAGGTCTTGTTGGTATATAGTGGCAGAAGTTCACTTTCTCTAACTGACAAGCCGATGCTTTTCACACTATTCATTCTGCTGTATGAGGTTACCCGCTATGAACTGTGGTAGGTCCCAATTTGTGCAACATGTGGTGTAACTGCATAGTACTAGTGTCTCTGACAAAACAACAATATAGTTAAAAGATAAATTTGCTGTAATAAAAAGAAAGGAAAAGAGAGAATAAGGCCAGAAGGGAGAGAAAGAAGAAAGAAGGGAGGGACGGAGGGAGGAAATACATTACACTGACAATGGATCTTTCATTATCAGTCCAGGTTTTGCAGTTTAATAAAAGTAAGTTCATGGTAGGTCATAAAGCATTAATCCATTTTTATTTCTGCTATGTGATTTATGACAGTAGAAAGTTTCCTGTTTTCTTTACCTCTCTCCTGTCAGTGGATAACACACTCCAGATTTCTTATCAATAGTCATTTTTCTTAGACTTGTTGAAAACAAGTATTTGAAATAAACTATTTGTCCTCAGCCCATAGAAGGGAGAATTCAGTTTTGAGGAAAACTAATTGCTGTTTTCCTGCTCTACAATGGAGCTGTATGCAACTGATGCTGTTTTCTAGGTCTTCAACTATAAGATGGTACGAAATAAAAGGTCCGAAATGCTAAAGCGTACAGGGATAGAATACTCTTAAGATAACTCATATTTTTAAAATGCCGTATAATCTATGACCTCCAGCACAATTCTAAAAAACACACTGTGCTGAAGAAACAAAGTACAGAGGACTAGTTAAGTATAACTCAAACAGTAACTAGAATGAAATACACATTTGATTTTAGACAAATATTCAGAGACACATTCAGGTTTTAAACCTGTTTTATTTTGAATTGGCAGTGTTCAACCTACTGATCATCTAAATGGATTCATGCGAAACCCGATTTTATAATTCAGTCCTTGAAAAGTAGATGGTCAGTATTTATTTGGTTTTGAAACTAAATGGCTATAGTTATTGATCACAGCATAAGAGTTGAACTATCCCAAAACACAGGCTGACTTAAACCCAGATAAAATAGGTAATTTTTATGGTGAAGAATAGCACAAATTTGAATGGTTAATATTATCTATTAACTTATTTGAGAGCCAATACTTACTTTTCTACTGCATTTAAAGTTGTCACTGCACAATCTTGATTGAAAATCAATGGCAAATAAATGCCTAGACTTACATTTTTTTCTACATTTTGGAGTAATTCCTGGACTGCAGGGGTTACTTAATATCGTCAGTAAAAATAAAGCCATTAAAGAACAGTGCAACATTTTCACTAACCTATCTAAAAAACTACTTCTAAATAACTGCTTCAATCACTTCTTCTGATTGGCTAGCAGCAGGGTTTTGCCTAAAGTTTTTAGTGCTCACAGTGGCCCACACACTTGGACAAGTTTACCTTCTTATACCTTCAGTCAGGTTGCAAAAGTGAAAAGAATTAGGGGAGCAAATATATTTTACCTCAATCAGAACTCCAGGTGCAACCTGCAGGGAACTTTTGTGACAACCAATTTGCTGTAGCCAAATCAGTCACAAGTACTATGCAGGGGGCATTTTGCAAGATGGGTTCACCATATGTGGGACAGTTCCTGATGAAGAACTATTAGGGTAACCAATGCCTGGTCAGCGTCAGTGGGGACCTGGCTGATTTAGTTAAGGATTGTACCTTCCCAGGTAAACATATCATAATGAGGGGTATTATAGCCAAAATATCAGGCATTTCAACTAAACCTCTGAATATAATTTGGAGACAAAGGGCATAATCCAATGGCCCAAAACATCACAATTGATGAACTACATATAAATTAACAAAACAGTAAGTAGTTAAAGATACATATATAATCAACAATTATATATATAGTTTAGCCAATCCTGAATCTCCAATCTTAATTTTTCTAGCTATAAATGCTATTACATTTTTCACTTAAAAAATTGTTTTACTATAATATGAACCTACAACTAGTTATAAACTTCTTATATGAATAGTTCTTCTAAATTTATAAAACCTAAACAAAATTATAAATTAAATACTAACCAGACTCTAATAATATCAAATTTTCACATCATTAATAACAGGATCTGTTACTTTACTAATCAATTGTTTTCAATGTATATGTGATAAATTTACTTTTTCATTGTGGGAAAATATACATAACATAACCTTTACCATTTTAGCCATTTTTTAAGTGTACAGTTCTGTGACATCAAGTACATTAACATTGTATATAAGTGGAACCATGCAATATTTGTTCTTTTGTGATTGGCTTATTTCACTCAGCAAAATGTCCTCAACATTTATCCATGTTGTACCACATGTCAGAATTTATTTTCTTTTTAAAATCAAATAATGCCCACTTTATGTACATATCATATTTTCTTTACCAATTCATCTGTTGCTAGACACTTACTTGGTTGCTTCCACATTTTGGCTATTGCATCTAATGCTGCTATGTTCAAATATCTGGTTGAGCCTCTTCTTTCACTTATTTTGGGTATATACCCAGAAGTAAAACTACTGAATCATATGATAATTTTGCTGAATTTTTTGAGAAATGAGCATACAGTTTTCTACAGCAGCTGCACTATTTTACATTCTCATCAGCAACCAGGTTACATTTTTGATCCAAATCGTTTTTTAGCAATGCCCTGATCTTGAAGTCTGACTACCTTATATAAACTGATTATGTTTGCTGCTAATAAAAATCTTCTCAAAAATTATGTTGACAATGACAGTCCTCATAAATCCTTGATTTTAATAGATGAAGATTTCTGCTTAAAGCCCCATCGTTATTCTATTGCTGTTACTCCTAAGGTCTGCCTATTTTGGTCTCTTTGCATTAACATACATGTGTATTAATGTAACAGAGGGAAAGACATTTCTCTACTCACTGATCCTGTCTTCTCCTGGGCTCTTCAGGTAGCCACAACTTTCTCCACTATCAGTACTCATCCTCATTATCACATCTTACCAATTACTCCTGACTCCTGTATTCCTGCCATGGACCATATTTTGGACTCTCATGTTCTCCGTGGTTTGAGACAGAAATAACTTTTGAGCATCATTCTGCTAAAGAAAATACCCCCATCCAACTCACTCTGATCTTTTCTAATACCCCCCTTTAAAAAAAAAAAAAAAAGAGTAATTCACAATATACCTAGAGAAAAATTCAGTAGAAAATAGATGTACTTACTAATTCTCTCTGTACATAAAGAATTATATATATCATATATATATATAATGTGTAAGGCAACAAAAATGGTATGTAAAGCAGACAAAAATGTCTGCAACAAATGTGATAATTACTATTTAAAAATTAGTAAGATTGTTGATAAAAACAGTTTACAAAATAGAAGCTGAAATAGCTACTAAACATTTGAAATAATGTTTAACATCAATAAGAAAAATTGCAAATTAAAATGATACCATTTTTATTTATAAATAAACATTTTATATTGATTACATTCAATCAAGAAGGGTTATGATGAGACAGACTTCTTACGTATTTTTAATGGGAGTAAATTGACAAAACTTTTTGGAAAATGACCTGGTATTATATACCAAGAGCCTTAAATGAAACTCCATGCCCTCTCATTTTATTTTATAAACCACCCATAAAATCAATCCAAAATACTAAAACAAAACAAACAAAACTGCATAATAATAACTCCTACCATGTATCAACTCTCTACTTGATCGGGTCTTCTATTCATCATATCTTTACAAATTGCATTAAAAGTAAAATGACAAATACTCAAATTCTCATTTTGCAAATGAGAATTCTGCAGAGAGAAGTTTGGAGGGATGTTTATCCAGGGTGCCCCAACTAGTGAGTGGTGGAGCTCAGATTCAATGTCAGATTTTCTTGTCTAACCATACCACCATACTAATGGCATTTTTTTGAACACATGAAAATATTCATATTACTTACAACAGGAAAAAACTGAAAACAACTTAAATATCTAGCAGCAGGGAACATGATTTTGAAAAATATAGTTTACTCATACAACCCACACTGCTCCCAAGATTACTTATTATAGCTCTGTACGAACTATTATGTGTCCATTAAAAGTTAGGTCTGTGAAAAGCTTATATGACCATAAGAAATGATTATGTTATGAATTCCATTGAAAGAGCAAATATGTAAATATAATATGATTACAGCTTGGTAAAAAAAAAAAAAAAAAAACTATCTTTAGTAGAGCTAAGTTGATCTAATCCCTCCCCTAGGAATCACTATTAACTCCCTGTCCCCTCCATCAAGTCTTATCTCTCCCTCACCTCCGACACACATACACAGGAACTGCAATCTAATTCCAAATTTCAACAACTATAATCATCTTTCTTTTCTCTTAATAGATGAATTGCTTCAGTGTAAACATACTGAAAACCCACTGAACTAGCTTGTATATTTTGGTCATTGTGATTATGAAGCAGAAAGTAAAACAGTTTGCATTTGTATTTATTTTCTCCCTCAAATATAATTCTCTTTAAAAAGTAAATATGTGGGAAGTGTATGTTGGAAAGAGAGAATGTGACCTAGAAAGAAATGCCTCAAAATATTATCAGTAGTTAAAGTGCTGGGATGATCAGTGACATGTTTTTCATAAATATTTTTGTGTTTTTTCCCCAAACAATTATGTATTACTCTCAATATTAGTAAAAATAAAATAGTTAATTAAAATAATTAACAATTTAAACAAAGTACACAGCAGTGGAAAGACTAAGTATATTGAAAGCAGATAGTCTTGAGTGTGGATCCTAGGTTCCTTCACACACTGGCTTTGTGGGCTTGATAAATTACATAAACTCTCTCAACCTTGGTTTGCTCATCTGAAAATTGCATATGTGTATTAGGCAGGGTTCTCCACAGAGACAGACAGACAGAATGGAATGGAATGGGACAGGATAGGACAGGATAGGATAGGGGGTATTTATTACGGGAATTAGCTCATACTATTATGGATGTGGAGCAGTCCCACTATAGGCTGTTTGCAAGTTGGGGACCCTGGGATGCCAGCAGTGTATCTCCATCCAAGTCCAAAGGCCTCAGAACCAGGAAAGCCGACGGTGTACCCCTCAGTCTAAGATCAAAGGCCTGAGAACCTGGGGGACCTCTGGTTTAAGTCCTGGAGTCCAAAGGCCATAAAGCCTGGAGTTCTGATGTCCAGGGACCAGAGAAAAAGAGTATGCCAGCTCCAGAAGAGAGAAAGATAAAGTGGACTTGCCTTTTTTGTTCTATTCAGGCCCAAGTCAGAGGGATGGCACCTGCCCACATTGAGGGCAGATCTTCCCCACTCAGTCCACGGACTCACACATCAGTCTCCTATGGAAATACCCTCACAAACCACAGACACACCCAGAAGTAAAGCTTTACCAATTCTCTAGGTTCTCCTTGATCCAGTCAAGATGACACCTAAAATTAACCATCACAGTGTGACACTTTTAACTTGAAGGGCTGATATAAAAGCTATAAACAAACAAATGTGAAACACCGAAATATGACACAGACTGGATACTGAACAAATGAGAGCTGATATTACATTCTTGTGGTAAATATTTTACCTTTTAATCATTCTTTTCTCACCCTCTGGAGAGCATGAGGCAGCTGTGGATGGCATTATTCAACTCAGCAGGAAATCCATTTAAACACCTTTACCTCTTCAAACTTCCCCAGCCTTACCTGTCTGCCTGCACTAATGATCCCAGCAGTAGGACACTTGCCTTTGATTCTACTTGTGAGGCTCTGGAACCAATGCAGGGACTGGTTATGTTTCTCACATTCCATACTTCTCTTGAACCACTTTGTTTAAAGTACCTTAATAGCACTTCGGAAAGTAAATGTAACGATAGCCCACATAAACTTTGTTATCCTTGTGGCACATTCTTGCTAAGTCATTAAATGCACTGGAGTAAATTCTCCTGCTCTGCAGTTTAATAGGAAGCCACTCAGAGTTGTACAATCAATTACACTCCTTCTCTGTGCTTCCCACTACGGCAAAGGATTGACAAATGACACACAGAGGCCTGGTTAGTGAAATGAGTCACTTTTTCCCTAACTGCAACTTAATCAGCATGGTAGTCCCAGTGCTAATGAATATTAGTCCAACCAAATTTCAGCTGGAAGCAACCCAGAGAACTTCTCAAAGGCAATCATTTTGTAGATGAAAAAACTGAAGCCCAAAGAATGAATGCACCACTGAGACATAGTTGGCACAGAGTACGAGCTTGGTGAATGAATAAGCTTTTTATGTCAGAGGTCTAGATTGTAGTACAGAAAGTGATCACTTTTCTATATCACTTAATATGCATTAAGGGCTTGCTATTGTTAGTCACTGTTTCTAAGTGCCTTATTTGTGTTAGTTCAGGTGATCCTTGCCAAAATGGATTTTTACAGATAAAGAAATTGATGCATATAGCAGTTTAATGACTCTACCAAGACCACATAGATGGTAAGAGGTGGAGGCGGACTTTGATCCCAAATAATCTATCCTCAGAGCACATACTCTTAACCAGACTACATTCTCCCTCAGATTAGGACTCCAGTCCTGTATTTCTACTTTTAAAATATCTCTTAACTCTCTCCATTTCTCTCCACCATTAATATTAATCAAGTTCAGCCATCATCCTCCCCCACTTTGATTCCTAAAACAGCTTCCTTAACTAGTCTTCTCTCTAGTCTTCTGTCTCCCATTTTCCCCAGTGTCATCAGACTGATTCTTCACAATGACAGATTTCATCATACTGTTCTCTGTGGCTAAAGCTTTGCAATGCCTCTTCCCTGTCCTTGGTATATACTACAGTTTATCAGTGACGTATAGGATCCTTCATAATCGTTTTCCCCTTGAAACTCACACACCAGCATATTGAACTTCTCTCACTTCCTGCAAAGCAATACTGTCTGTGACCTTCACTCTGGCCTGCTCTTTGCCCTTGCTGGCTAACTTCTATTGATCCCAGGTTCCAGCTTCGGCATCACATACTCAGAAAAGCATCCACCCAATCTCCCCCAAGTCTTGGATTAGATGTCTCTTTTTAGTATGTGCTTCTCTAGCAAAGAACTGATTATACCATATTGAAGATTCTTGTTGAGTTGCCTGTTTCTTCCATTAAAATATTTATCAAGTCTAGAATTAAGCTAAATGTGCCTTTTCTTCAATGGATCCCATTCGCCTACTAAATTTGTTAACCTATGTCTACTTCGGTTTCCTCAACTAAAATGGGAAGGGATGATAAAACCTCACCGAGCTATATGAAAAAAGATAAAGTACATAGTTTCTGTCACATAGTAGGGACATAAATGACAATAAATATAGTTTTTCCATATATGGACACTTTATGATATTTCATTAGAAAGGCAGCATAATCACATTACATTAAAATTAGATTAAATGGTGTCTGACGTTTAAAATGAAATACAAATTTGATTTTGAACAGAGGCAAGTAAAAGAAATGTTAAGAGAAAGGGTGAAAAATAGAGATAGCCAAGGGGAGAGGTGAGATGGGGAGAAGAAAAACAGAGAGGAGAAGCAGCGTCCATCTAGTGCACCTGCAGGGCACAGTGTCATCCTGTGCAAAGCCTCCAAGGCCAGGGGACCCCAGCGCAGTTTCCTGAGAAGAAGATGTATCTAGGTGGAATGAGAAGTTCAGGGGGCATGTTCTATCTATATGGAATATTCCATATTATAGAGAACACCGATCTAAATTCTGGGAAAAAGAAAACTTACCTACTTGCTAAATCTTGCTTTTTCGTTAAAAGAAATAAGACTTTATCCCACAACAAATGATGAAAGATTTAAACTTTACAAAAGATGTCTAAGCCAACGCTGTAAGCTCATTCACACTAAAGTATAACGAACCTATCAGCAAGGTGTCTGGCAGTTGTTAGGTTCTTCCTGTCTTCATTTCTAGAAGCAGATACACAGCAGGAAAACTTTACATCAAAAATGGAAGTGTGCAGTTGAGTCTTGGTGTCTGGGGTAGGGGTGGGCAGGGTTGTGGATGCTGGGCACAACAATTAACAAGATACAACTCAAATACACAATGGGAGGCCGGCCCGTGGCTCACTCGGGAGAGTGTGGAGCTGATAACACCAAGGCCACGGGTTTGGATCCCTATATAGGGATGGCCGGTTGGCTCACTTGGGACAGCATAGTGCTGACAACACCAAGTCAAGAGTTGAGATCCCCTTACTGGTCATCTTTAAAGAAAAAAAAAAACACAATGAGAGGTCTCTAGAGCAATCAATCAGGCCTTTAGTCGGTTTTCAGTATATATGAGGATACCTCAAAAAGTTCATGGAAAGATTCATATTATCTTTTAATTCTATTTTCCAGGAAGAAGGCTGGCTAGTTAGCTCAGTTGGTTAGAACGTGGTGGTGATAACACCAAGAGGTTTGGATCCCCGTACCAGCCAGCTGCCAAAATATAAAAATAAAAAATAAAATAAACATAACTCAACTATTTTTTTCCCAACCTTTTTAAAGTACCTTCATATACTGTGTGTGTGTGTACATATATACAATGAAATAAATTACAAACAATTTTTTCCAGTCATGGCTAGCAAAATAGGAGACAAACTTGTATGGAAATTTGACTTTTGAATATGGCAGACCTCATGCTGAACACTTCATGTATATCTTCATTTAATTCTCATGACAACCTTGTGAAATAGTCATTGCTATTTCTATTTTTCTATGGAGAATATGAAGTTTAGAGATGTTAACTAAATAGCCCAAGGTGACACAGCAGTACATGGCAAAATTCAAGCCCTGCCCAACCTTCCTATGCCTTAAGGATTAGTTACGGTCCCAAACCACAGCACAGAGGATCCTCATTTAGCTCTGAGTGAATTACCTCAGTTTGGGAGGCACCTGGTTTAGGACATGTGCAAACGCAAAAGCAAGTGAAGGCCCTGGATGACAGCTTCAACTCCAAATGCATAAACAAAGTCAAGGTTTGACTCAGAAAGCACCCCAAACTGTAAAGCATGCTCTTCTCTTCTAAAGCCTTATGATGCCAGACCACCAAGCATTTCTTTACTGGAAAATAGTATCACAATTTTCTGGAGGACCCCAGTGCTTCATGCCCCCCTCATATTCAACAACCCTATGCCTACAGCCTCCTGTTTATTTTCTCTCTATGAAAATGACTTCCAGACCCAAACACAGTACCAAACGAAAATAAATTTTTGTTTCAGCTAAAAGATCCCTTCAGAGCAGAACAAGGATACTTGCAGCTTAATCTTGTTTTTATAACAAATATTTTAGTTGAAAAACAATTTAGTCACTGATTTCCCCAAATTTTCACTCCCAAAACATACCCCAAATATTTATCAGCTAGGAAGTTCTGCATTAGCAGATTGTTATTTCACTGAATTAAGTTTTCTTTCATTGAATTATAATCTATCAGACATTTAATTTGATGTAAACAATAACTAAAAATACAAACTTCAAATTGCCCAAGTGAACATAGTAGGCCTATTTTCCATCCATGTTTTAACTATAAATGAAAGGAAACATACATACTATCAAAGCTAGATAATATTATTCTTCAGAGATAAAAGTGGAAAGAGAAAGTTGATCTCCCTATAAAATCAGAAAGTTCCATAGCAAATTGTAGTACTTCTCAGACCTTAAAGTCCATATGAATTACCTTAGCATCTTATTAATTTGGGGATTCCATTTCGATAGATCTGGATTAGGACTGATAGTCTGCATTTCTAACAAACCCCAGCTAACGGTAATGATGGTGATGGTGATGATGATGATGGTTCAGACACCATACTTGGAAGAGTAAGAGGCTGGAGGTTAAAGAAGTGGCTTTTGAATTATTTAAATAATCTGGTTTTATATCTGGGCCTGCAACTTAACAGCTGTTTGACCTTGGGTGAGTTGTTTAACCCTCTCTGTACTCAGTCTCATCTGTAAAGTAGGCCTAATCAGGGTGTTGTTACTGAAATAGTGGAAAAGTGTGTGTGTGTGTGTGTGTGTGTGTGTGTGTGTGTGTGTGTGTGTGTGTGAGGGCGCTTCAAAAAGTTCGCGGAAAAACAGAATTAAAAGATAACATGAATCTTTCCACAAGCTTTCTGAAGCACCCTCACATATATTTGTGCATGGGTGCGTATTCACTATTTCACAACTATTCCAATATATATGCATATGTGTTCACTATTTCACAATTGTATAATTATACACTTATAGAATCAACTTCCATTCTTACATATTATATGTATATTTGGCCTTTTTCAAAAAAAGAATGAGAATGGATCAGATAGAATGATCGTCCTCAGGATCTAAAGAGGCAGTTATAAATGGGACACTCCATGCAAGCTTCCTGGCCTTGCCCAAAATCTTAGGGCTAACTCAAAAGCCAGAAGTTCCAAGAAAATCCTGAGTCCATGAGACTGCTGACACAGGAGCTAACGCTGATACTGCTGAGGCTACTGAGGAGATTCAGTAGCCACTCAGAGGCTCTTGGCCCAGGTTGATAAATCTCCCAGTCAGAGGAGCTCCTGTTCAGGAAGTGATGATAAAGGATTTTCCAGAGGAGCAAGGGTTAATTTGATTAGTAGGAAGAGAAAATCTTTTTAGACTAAGGAAATAGCTTCTGCAAAGTCCAGGTGATGAAACACAGCAATGTAGGGAAAAGACATTAAAAGTAGGCCAGTGTTGCTGGAGGGCAGAAAGCAAAAAAAGCTACACAGCATGAGACGAGGGTAGATACTGGGGCAGGTGCAAGACCACACTTGAACTGAAGGCCATACTAGGAAGGTTTGTGTTGATCTTAAGAGCACTTGTGTATGTTAAACGTGCATTGACATGACCAGATTTCAAAATATCACACTAGCTTTGATATGACAGAAGGTCTGGAATGAGGCCAGAGTTGATACTGATGAGTCAGGAGACTATTAAAGTAGTTGAAGACAATGGTGGTAGAGCAAAAGAGAGATGGGTGTGCACAGGCAGCGGAAATTATTAAAGGATTTTAAGCAGAGAATCAAGAAGGTAAGTTTGTCATTTTAGAAACCTGTGCAATAAAGACTGCAAGCCCAAATTAAAACCAGTTAAAAGATTATGGGAAGAGTACATGAAGAAGGTCTGTACTAAGACTGAGGGGCTGGAGAAGAGAAGATAGATTTAAGAAATGCTTACAAATGAGATTTTTGTTTTGTTAGCAAGTTTTTGGTGGCTCCCAGGATTCAGTGACATCAATAAGGGAAGAATACAAAAAAGGAAAAAAGAGATTCAAAGAGTAGGTAAGAGGTCCATGACTTGCAGTGTGAGTTAGTTGATATACTTAATATACAGTAGTTTACAATTCAGTGGCTCAATCTTTCCACCTTCTTACTAATAAAATTTCAGAGTGACAATGTTTCTCAACACAACACTGTAAGTGAAAATAATATTCAACTCTAATTTCCCAAATATTTTCATAAAAGGTGATTGTGCTCTGACAAAGAGGTTGACATCCAGTGTTTAAAAGCCAGAACTCAAATGTCACATTTAGTCAACTATAACTGACGTGTGAGTGCACTGTGTGAATAAGAACCATCTTTTCAAGAGACAGTGCCTGAATCTGTAAACCAGACTGAACTGAGAGAGTAACACTGGTCATCACAGGGGTTAGTCATCTGAGACCTGAAGCTGGAGAATCGAATCTTATGAACCGAAACACATTAGGAGTCAATAGGTCAATGCAGAGTCGTGCTGTTTGCTGTAATGGCACTAAGCAATCACACGGATGGATTGGCAGAGCAATGTACATATGAATCACTATTGTAGAATCATCCCGAGTTTGTTTTTAGTTTGAACTATCTATGAAAGAGCTAGAAGAGACATCAGGCAGTGCCTGTAAAAGAGATGCTGTGACTTCAGAGCAGACAATGACAGTACAAGTGTCTATTTATCTTCATCACAGAGAGCTAGATGGCGTGCAGTCTGGAAAAGTTCCAGGGATAGAGCCCACCCTTGAGATGAAGAAATCAGAGGAAAAACACAGGCTTTGAAGCTAGACTCCATAAACCCGGTTTGCACCCAGTGCATTTCCTGGCTTCATGATCTTGGGAGAGAGAACTGAACCACATTTTCACTTGTAAAATAGTAATAATGACGGGTTTATAACATAAGGACTGAATAAGCTAATATACAAAAAGCACATGAAAAAGTAAAGAGAATGTAGGTGCTCATTAAGTGTGTGCTTTTTTCCTTCATCTTTTTATAAGAGTGGTTCAAGACTTTAGGGAACATTCAAATCCCCTGGGGTGCTTGTAATAATGTAGGTTCCTAGGCTCGACTTCCAGGTAATTCTAAGTCATAGGTCTGGGGTAGTATTCAGAAATATATATCCTAATCACCCTCAGTGAGTGATGCAGTTGCTACAGGAACTGACTACACTTTGAGAGTTTTATAAGAAAGCTGAGACGATTACTCTAAAACACAAAGGGGCACACCTGGAACCACTGCAAAAAAGGGCTCAAGTTCCAACTCAAAATTACAAAAAAAGGACTCAGGTTCACCAGAGTGGTTCATAACCTCAACAGGAAAGGCAGATGTTTTGTATTTAGGGCTAGATGTAAAATCTTCCTCTAAGAGCTGACATTGGAGACCATGGTCTGCACAGTCTCTCAGGTTTAAGACAAAACTATGAGTGATTGTCCTAAAACCAAGAATATTTGATTTTAAAAAAGAGAAGATTAACTCTCACTTAAGCTTAGGGGGTGATTTTTTCAGGAAAAAATAAGTCAAATATTTTAGTGTAAGGACATACATTTTTCTGTTCAAATTCTTCATTTCCTGTTTTTTTACCCTGCTTTGCTATCTCGTAATTTATAAAGTGTAAAGTCAGTTTCTTCTCATTATCCCCTCATTTAACATATCCTTTGCTCAATTCTGTACAAAAAGCTCATATGAAGAATGATGAGTCAATCTTTTCTGTACAGGATATAGCATTTTGTACAGTGTTCAAATGCAGTAGCAAGTGCAATGACATCCTACCTGAATCCTAGAAACTGTTCTTCTCACTAAGTAAACTCCATTCATTTACCCCAGCAGCCGCTTTCCATTCCATTGGTCGTTAGTGAGTGACTCAACTGTTCTCATTCCCAGGCCTTTTTTCATTCATCTCGATCTTCAGGATGTGTGAATACATTCACTTGCTGAGTGCTGAGTGGCAGTAAATCACAGCTCTGCACATCTGATTTGCACTGAGGCCACTGACAAGAAAACCTCATAAAACGACATCACTTGATATAATAATCTTGTTCCAGATATGACTTGGGGAGAGCCAGAGGCGATAAAGGGGAAAAAAGGAAGAGAGAAAGAAGATGTGACCAGGCAGTATGAATCAAAAATGAAAAGAGAGAGAGAGAGAGAGAGAGAAGGAAAAATTTAGGCTCTTTCTTTTAAAACAGCTTTGGCATGTGAAAGAATGAGAAAAGATTTCCTCCAAGTCACAATCCTCTGGGGCAAAACTTAACTGAGCTTTGTAAATAAGAATTTAGGACTTAGGAGAGAAATAGTTTAAAACTCACTAATCATCACTTTTAAATTTGAGTGCACTTTCAAAGTCTTCAAAAAATAAGAAATAACTTCAAACATCTCTTGATATTTAGGTCTTTTTAGGGCCTTAGAGAGAAATCAAGAAACTGGCAATCAGCACTTTTAAGCTGCAAGTGCTCCAGACAATCAGGAAATGGAAGTTTCTTCTCTTTGAATGTTTATGCAGTATATGACCTAACTGAATGCAATCAGGTAAGGAACATAAAAGTCCTGATTCTGAGTCAAAACCAAAAATCAGACGTATTTGGGGAAAAGAGGACCACAGAATGGGGGAAAGAGAAATTGTCAACCTGTAAATCTCAAAGCTCTTAAGACACAATATATTTTACGATTTCTACAATTTTTGTGGCTACAAGATGTTTCCTCAAGCTAGGAAAACAAATGAAGAAATGGTTGATTTTTTTTCTTTACTTTTTAAATTGTTTTAATTGGTAAATAATAATTGTATATACTTACAGAATTCAATGCCATATGCTTCATGATCTTATATGTGGAATTGTTTGTTTTTATAAAAAAGTATCAGTGACTAGATCCACTGAGGTGGCATGCAAATAATTAGTTCGTATACAGTGCACTCTACTAAAATATATTTCTATGTATCTTTCCCCAATCACATTTATTGCTTAAAATAAGGCTCGCTTGTCTTCAGGCTTCCGTAGTAAAGTCTCTACTGTTCCTATATTTTAGTCATTAAGAAACTCTTCTTATGCAGGAGAAAAGAAACCTCTTGAAAGTTTTTTACTTATTTACCCTAGAAATATTCCAGAAATACTTTGTTTTGTTTTATTTTTTAACAGAAAAATTATTGCTCAAACATATTTGTGGGATTCAGAGTTGAATATCAATACCTGTGTGCAATGTGTAATGATCAAATCAGGATAATTAGCATGTTCATCACTACAAAACATAATCATTCCTGTGTCCATTAACCAACTTCTCATTAACTCTCTTCCCCTCCCCTCTAGTAACTACAGTTCTGTTCTCTCCTGAAAGTTCAATGCATTAATGTTTTCTTTCTTTCTATCTTTCCTTCCTTCCTTCCTTCTTTCCTTCCTTCCTTCCTTCCTTCCTTCCTTCCTTCCTTCCTTCCTTCCTTCCTTCCTTCCTTCCTTCTTTCTTTCTCTTTCTCTTTCTTTCTCAACTCAAAATGGATTAAAGCCTTAAACATAAGACCTGAAACTATAAAACTCCTACACTTCAGGATGTAGGACTAAGCAAAGACTTCATGAATAAGACCTCAAAAGCACAGCCAACAAAAGGAAAAATAAACAAATGCAATTATGTCAAATTAAAAAGCTTCTGCACAGCAAAGGAAACAATCAACAGAATGAAAAGACAACCTGCAGAGTAGGAAAAAATATTTGCAAACTACACATCCGACAAGGGATTAATATCCAGAACAGATAAGGGACTCAAACAATTTAACAGTAAAAAAATAATAATAATTTTTTAAAATCCAATTAAAAAATAAGCCAAGAAACTGAATAGACATTTCTCCTGAAAGACTGAATAGAATACAATATTCATTCAGCAAGAAGTGGTAGCAACTCTGTTCCAGGATCTTTATTTTCATGGTTTGTGACTGCATCATTATGAAGACTTACTGTGCCACAAAGCCTTCTACCTGTAATTCCTGGACACACCTTCCTTTTTGAAAAAGTTAGCTGTAGGTGGAAGGAATATATTAGATTCAGTTTCTGTATATCACAGGTTTAAGTGCCTTATCTTCCCCCTTCATTAGAATTATAGAACAAATTGACCCACACTGTGGATGTATTTCATCACCAGCACTAGGAAAATGCATGCCATATGTCTAAAAGTTTGGGCTCTCACAAGCCCAACTCTCCAGGTTCAGCAGCCAGGACTCTGTCATCTCTTTCATCCTGATGTTGTGTGCTAGGTATGGTAACAAGATCAAGTCATTTTATGCCCACATTCCCCAGTTCTACCTCATCTTGTCCATCCCTTGTCTAATAGTTGGGCTACTATTGTCCCATGCCAAAGCCTTCATTTAGTCCTAATTTTTTATGATAACATTAAACACCAGATTAAGTCACAAACTACCCACAATCTGTAAAATCCAGCTTCCTGTCCTGCCCCTTCGCCAAAAACAAATATGCCTTTTGCACAGTCATACCCCATCATTTAGAATTCTGTGAATGAGGCATATAGTTTTATACCTCTGTACCTTTGAATGTGCTTTCTCTCTGTTTATGAGGATAACTCCATCACATCCTTTAAAAATCCACTCAGTTATAGCATCTTCTGAAAGCTTCCCCAGATCCCTCCTTCCCCAAGTCACTCTCACCTCTGAGCCTCAAAGATCTGCTGCAAAAAGACCTATAGTGACTTTTCACTGTTCCTTTACTGGTCTGTCACTCTTGAGCAATTTCACTCCTTGATTTCTTAGCATGTTGCCATTTTAGGAGCTCTTTCTACATCTGCTTTTATGGTAAGAACCCAGACCTATATTGTAGCATTTAATTCTTAAAAGTCAGAGATAGAAATTGGGTGGGTTTTTTTTTTTTTTTCTATTTTTTCAAAAGAGAACGTAGTCTCGGGAAAAAAATATTTGCTCAAGGCCATACAACTAGTAAATAGTGGGGTAGAGATTACTGCTTCTATAACTTTCAATCCTCACCAGTTTGCAATGTCAGTTTTCTGTCTTCAATGTCTTATTCTTTTTAAGGTACTGAATAAATATTTACTAATTAAAAATGAATGAATGAGTGACTGAGTGAGTTTTTGTTATATTACCCTCTATAGTATTATCCCGGACAGTGCCACTCAGTCAGTGACAAATTGGGCATGTAGCTCACAGTGTCTCTCTCCTTAAAATCTGCCAATGTCCTGGATTAAATTGAATACCCCATCCAAGATCCTGGCATCTCAGTTCCCCAGGGGCCTTCAATAGACATCTATAGACATCTCCTACACATACTTTGATCCCCTTTCTCTAAGAATTGACCCCTCAAAGTCAAGTTAGTAGTACGTAACATATTCGTTGGACATAGTTGATTAGATTAGGAAAGGCAATTGATCCAAGCTGTGCCAATCACATTCAAGGTTTAGAATTGAGTTGCCCAACTGAACAGAGAAATGTTTAAACTCTGGAGCTGTGAAGAGGCCTCCTTTGTTCACGTACATCCCAAGCTGTAAAACCCAGTGTGTGGCAAGAAAATGTTGAAGCAGATACATAGACACAAAAGCAGAAGCAAGAAAGATACAGAATATCACTTGAATTATGAATGTTCTATAGTTACTTTTATATATATATATAAAACATATATGAAAATATATAAAATATATATATTTCTCTGTTGTTTTGCTTGAGTTACTTGGAAAGTTTTAACTAAGGTAATTCTTCATCTCCAGAAACCCTCTGACACTTCAGTCACATGAACCTTGGCAGCACCCCAAATAGTTCTACTTCCAACATCACTAAAGCCAACATTCCTCTTCTGACTATGGACATGTTTTTCCAACTTGGTCTTTTAATTAATTTCTCTACCTATTCTTCAGCCCCCACTAATCCTCCAGCCCAGGCACATCAACCTCTCTATCCAAAAGCACCCCATGTATGTTAACTTACCTCCCCATTTATTTTATATATATTTTTGTTCAAAATACTATAACATTTACTTGTTTCAATACACGCATACACTGCACAATCATTCACTTAGGATAAATACATAATTTTGTACCCCATTCATTTTAAATCCCATAATCTTTCACTCCCATCACTTCTAAACACACATAACCTCCTTGCTGCTTTGACTTTCTCAAGGACCATCTGAAAACCAAACATCATCAGCAACAACAGCAAAAACTTGGATGAATCCCGTCATCATGTCTTTTTTATAAGTGCACTTGGACAGTGAAGCACTAGTAGAGAAATTCACCCTAGAAATTCATGGGCACTGACCTTCAATGCTGCTGTATTCCTCCTATCAATTGGAAGTCTCTCTCTTCACAGTAACCATCTCAAACTTGCTCTTTCCAAACATTGTATCATATGCTATCAACACCCCTCATTCTTAGCATTATTTTTATGCAATAAAAATAATAATAGTTAACATTTTAGGGAGCTTCCATGCCAAACACTTTTCCAAGTGCTTTTTTTTTTTTTTTCAATAACTCATTTAATATATGAAGTACTATTAAGAGTTTTAGTTTTATTTTGACAAATAAACTGCAGCACAAAAGGAGAAGCCACACCCCAAGGTCACACAGTTGGTAAAAGGCAGAGCCAGGGTTCAAGTCCAGGCAGTTTGATTCTAAAGAATCTGCTCTCATTTCACTCTACCTCACATAAAAATGTATAAATACAATTTTATAGAAATGCTTTCAAAGTCCCATTAACAATTCTATACGCAAGGTGTATGTCCCATCCTTTCCTCCCCTATTCCACCCCTCCAGTGAGAGCAATCCCTCTACCTATCTCTGGATTCTCATTTCCTGCCCCTCATCTCAGAAAACTTTCTCTAGTTATTATACCCTTTCTTTTCTGCGTCTAAACCCTAACATTCTGATTTGGGGAACATTGTCTGTTGTTTATATTCCAAATATTTCATTATTTATTTTTGCTATATTTTTAACAACCCAGAGATATTTCTTTGTCCTGATATTTCTTTACTAGTTTCACCTTTTTCTTATTTAAGGCTCACAAGAACATCCATCTCTCAAAAAGCATTAATTGTAATATTTTGAAGACTTGCTTCCTCCATTATTTCTGTATCACCTTTGATTTTTTCATCTCTTTGTTAATTTTGATCCATCTTTCAAAACTAAGGTTTCTAAAGTATCTGGTTTTGTCCTTTGGCTGTAGGTTCATTCTTAAAGCCCTAAAGATCCAATGGGAATCACTAAGCTTGGGAAAAGATCTTCCCATGGCTTCTCTGTAGGGTGATCTGAGCTTTCTGTTTGAGGACTCCAAAATATATATGAATTGCTTCAGTTTGACACCTGTTGTTGAATTGTATCCCCTGCCAGATTTCATATGTTGCAAAGTCCTAACCCCCGGTTCCTCAGAATGTAAACTTCTTTGGAAATGGACTTATTGCAGATGTTATTTAGTTAAGATCAGTTCATAGTGGAGCACGGTAGGCCTCTAGTCCATATGACTGGTGTCCTTATATGCAAGGAAAATTTGGACACAGAAATACACATACAGGAAGAATACCATGTGAAAATGAAGGCAGAGATCATGGTGATGATTTTTCAAGTCAAGGAACACTAAATATTGCAGGCAAACTACCAGAAGCTGGAGGAGAGGCATACATCCGATTCTCCCTCACAGTTCTCAGGAAAAACTAATCCAGCCGACACCTTGATCTCTAATTTCAAGCCTCCAGAACTGTGAGACAATAAATTTCTGTTGTTTAAGCCACTCAGTTTGCATTACTTAGTTATGGCAGCCCTAACAAACTAATACACCACCTCTGAATGCCCTCCAGGAGAGTTTGTTCGTGGCGTCTGCTTTCCTTGAATAGGAGCAACACAGGGGAATGCATGCTGGGATGCCCACTCTTCAGCATATAAACTCTCACACAGTTCCTTAGTGTTTAGTCCTGTACTTCAGCACCTGCACGCACACACACACACACACACACACACACACACACACACACACACACACACGCCTCCTGTTGTGCTGTTGTGCCAGGTGTCCTGTGCCTTATGGTTAAACTTCTTCAGAGAAAAAGTCCTCTGGATTGCTGTGTGGGAGGGTGGTTCACCTGGCTATAGTGACTGGCACAGTGGATCAGCAATCCAGGTGCTCCACACACAGATCTCCAAAATCCCATTCCTTTTCTTCCTATGCCTGCAGTTTACTTTCTATGGTACATGGTATCTCTAGGACCTGAAACTCTATGGGGCCTCTTGAGTTATTTTGGGATACTGAAAATTCAACCATGTTGGTATCTCCCTTTGAAATAACCTAGTTTCTAAATGTATGTGCTGCATAATTCACTTACCATTTCACTCTCTGTTTTCTGGCTTCCAAAATTGTGCTGTATTCTCATTATCACTACTGTGGATGCTTACCTTTCTTTATTCTTATTTTAGCTTATTTTCTATAAGGAGTAGAGGTGATCTTGTGTGAACAATTTGTATTTCCTCAACAAAACTCTGCTCTGTCAACATTTAAATATGCACCTAAATGTGCACCTCTTCTAATTCCACCTTTCCCCTTTGCTACTGTTTTGTGAGCCTCTTCCTCCTCCTCAGAGACGAATTTCAAGAACAGTTTATACTGTACATCTCTATCTTGTTACCTCCCACAATCTTCACATCTCTCTAATCTAGCTTCTACCCCTGCACCAGCTCCATGAAAAGTGCGCTGATAAACTTTCCTGAGATTTAAATGTCACTAAATCCCATAAACACTCTTCAGTGGACTTCTCATCAGCACTGTCTAGGTGACCATCTCCCTACTTCGTGTTACAGTCTCTGTCTTTGCATCCTGTGACTCTTCATTCTCCTACCTCCAAAGTTATGCTTTTCAGTCTCCTTTACTGGATGGGTCTTCTCTACCTGAACTTTCAAAGTTAGACTTTCCCAGGGATCTCTCTGAGGCACATTTCTCTTGCAAGACTACTCCCTGTGTGATGCATTCCACTCTCTATTTACCATGGCTCTACCTACAGTCTATTCTGTTACGACTCTTAGATGCACTTCTCCGGTTCAGATTAAGCCCAGGAACTACTGACCCACAGATGCAACTACCTCTTAAACATCTCCTTGTAGATTTCTTATAGGCTTTTCAAACAAAATATGTAAGTAATAGGAGAAAAGGTAATATACCAGGACAATGATAGGAGAAACAGAAGAGCAGGAGTGTGTAAAGGAAATAGCACAGGAATAGCCAGAGATGCAGAAGAAAGTAAGAGTGCTTGTCAAGGCTCTGAGAGACAAAGGAATACAGCAGTGGGAGAATGGGTTTATGAAATAAACTATTATTAATATCTGGGAGAACCAACACTTGAAGAAAATAGTTATTAGACAAGGTAAATCTTGAAAGAAGAGTGAGAGGTTCAGCAGGACCAAGGTTATGCTAGTGTGGAGGCATTTAGTGAGAGTCTTGGGCAGCAGGAGGCCAAATGGTGGTGCAACTCGAGGCAGCAGAGTGAAGGAACGGGACACTGGCCTTTTTCTGTCTTCACAATTTGTCTTGATGTTTGTTCTTATGATAGATTTAACTATTATTGTGTTTTTTGTGTATAAAATATCTACATGTCCAAATCACTCACTCAGTGTTATTGTCTTTCAAGCTGCAAACATTGATGGGTACAGACAAAGCTCAATTGTCCTGTACACCCTTTATTCCACAGTTTAGCCCCACCAGCTAAACCCCTGTAACTCGTGAATGAAAGTCCCTACTTCTATGTGAAGGATGAAGATGGAGAGGATAGTCAGTGAGGGTGTGAACTCTGCGATGTCACAGGAACTATTTCTGTTCCTCCTAGGAATTTTTAATTTGCCTCACGGGTAAGATAGTACAAACTTTCCAGAAAAATATGAGTATCTGGTTCCAACATTACTTTTCAACCAGTGTTGTTGCAGAATAACTTATGCTGGTTTGTTGCAACAACCAACTTACCAATTCTTCTGCAAGATGTCTCATACCAGTGATAGACATTAAGCATTTTGTTTTCTTTCCCCATAGCTCTGATCCCAAAGGGGTATAAAATGCTTCTCCAGGGTCACCAGTCAGATGACATTCTTCTTCAAGTCTGTCATTCTGATGGTTCTTTAGATACCATTTCCTATGCCTCATCTTGGAACTAGTTTTTGAAATGGTTTCTCTTTATTTGGCATAGACATTTAATGTCACAAGGGACCACAGGCTCTCACAAAACTCTATCAGCCCTGTCTTTTTCCAAGGAACTGATATTTTCCTTAAACTTTGTATCCTTCCACATCCCCCACTGTTTAGTGAGCAGGATCAATTTGATTACTGTGTTTCTCTCTGGACCTGTAACTGTACATCCTTCAGCTAATGTTGAGAAACAGAACCCATGTTATGTTCCCATCTTAAAGATGAGAAAACTGACATTCAGCCTAGTGAAATGGCTTCAGCAAATTCATAAAGCTTGTTAAATGAGATGCTGTCTATGAAACACTTAGCAGAGAATTATGCTTCTCACCACCTGGCCAAGCCATGATTATCCTTTATCTAGATTATTCCAGTAGGCTCCTAGTTGGTACCCCCCATCCCCAGTTAATTAGTCATTCTCATACAATAATCCAAGTGATACTTTTATTTATTATTTTTTATTATTTTTATTGAATCAAAATTGATTATACATATTTTGGGGGGTTCAACATTGAGATATGTTGATCAAATCAATATTACTAGCATATATATTGTTACAAATCATACTTATTCTTTTTGCCCCTTGTCCCATCTCACCCCCTCTCCCTCTTCCTCCCCCTCCCTGCTCTAGTTACCCTAGATTTCTTCTCTCCTGAAGAATAATGGTTACTCTGTTGATTTGTTACCTAGATGATCTGTCCAATGCTGAGAGGTGTGACCAGGTCCCCCAATATTATCATAAAGCAGATGCTTCTTCTGTCACTCTGAAATGGACTTTGTGGAGCGAGACATCCTTTTCTTTTCTTTACCTCTGCTGGTGCCTCTCCTTGTGTCAATGCACTCCAGTGGCTGTCAGACCATCTGTGTGGTGGCTGTGGCATCTAGCCGCTTTCAGGGCAGCCATGGTTATTGTGGCTGTGGTGGGCCACCCACATGGAGGTGATGTTTTTGGTATGCTCCTTGGTGCTGGTGGTATGACTGGTTGTGGGGAGTGTCTGGCCCCTGGCTCCATACCTCGGGTCCCTGGGAAGGCCCTGAGGCACTGGCATGGTGTGTCTGGTTGCTGGAGGGGGATCCAGTCCTTGGCTCCAGCCTCGGGTCCCCAGGAGGGCCCTGTGGCACTGGTATAGTGTGCCTGGTAGTAGGAGGGGGGTCCAGTCCTGGGCTCCAAGCCTCGGGTCACTGGGTGTGCCCTGAGGCACTGGCATGGTGTGCCTGGGTGTAGGAGGGGGGTCCAGTCCCCTTCTCCATGCCTCATGTCCTCTGGTGGGCCCCAAAGCACTGGTGGTGTGCCTAGGCCAGAACTAATTTTTTGTTCTTTGCTTACTTCTAAAACAGGGGAACTTCCTGTGGGAACCAGTACTTGTGCTGTGTGGTTGAGCTAAATTGCTGCTTTGCTGCTGTTTCCCTAGGGAAGGCTTTTTGTGCAGCTCAGGATTTAATGGTTGACTTTATAGGTACTTCCAGCTCTCCAGAGACTCGGTGCACCCGGGTTGTGTAGAAACTCTGATCTGGGCCTGAGTTTTTTCATCAAACTGCACCCCATGCAATTCTGCATTCCTGACCAGACTCCTCTGAGTCATCCTGTGCTGATTGGCGGGCGGGTCAGCTGTCCTTGGTGTGTCCCAGTTTTCTCCCCATGGGTCCATCTCCCCCACCACTGGTGCTCCAAATACTTCTCATGGGACGGGACCTGCTCAGTCCCTTGCATTTACTCACCGGCTTCTGAATGGCTCCCCCTTTTCACCTATTCTGGCTCCTCACTCATGCGTGGGTCCTTGGAAACCCTATTGGTGTTCTTTCTGTCCTAGGGGCCACCAAGGCCCTCTTCTCCCCTGCCACCTCCAAGCAACTCTATCTGAAGGGCACAGCTGCAGCTTCTGCTGGCTCCTCCTCCATACCCTCAGCAGCTCCAGCATTAAAGCAGCCGTGGCCTGAAATGCTCAGAGCAGTTTTTTCTTTTTCTCATCATGGTTTCTCCTGCCTTCATGAACTCCGTAGGTCTCTCCTCCTCTTCCCCTGAGCTCCAGCAGCCCCAGCTTGGCTGATGTTACATTTTTATAGTTGTAAATTGGTTGATTTGTTGGAGAGAGAGAGATGCTGGGGACTGTCTATTCTGCTATCTTGACCAGAAACCCAAGTGATACTTTTAAACACAGATTTAGTTATGTCATTCCACAGCTCGAATCTTCCAGTGTTTTCAATGCCCTATAAAGCTCTATCCTGTCTGGCCTCTACTATATCTCTTACTGTATGTGAAACCATTTTCCCCTCACCTGTCTGCTTTTGCCACAGTGGCCTCCTTGCTGTTCACAGAGGGCACCAAGCACACAGCCACCTCAAGGCCTTTGCACTGTTCTTCTCTCTGCCTGGACGGCCCCTCCCTCGGGAATGTGCCTGGCTAGCTTCTTTACCTCTTTCAGATCCTTATTTAAGCTGCCCAATTTTAAACTGTAACACACCCATAACCCCATAAACATCCCAGTCTCCTCCCTATTTTATTTTCCTCCATAATGCTTTTCACTCTCTGATATGTGTTTTACCACACACAATATCAAAAGCCACAATGTCAGTGGTTTGTACCTTGTTTTATTCCCTGCTCTATCCCCAGTGAATAGAAAACTGCCTGGATACCTGTTACATTTTGGATGCTTAATAAATATTTGTTTAATTAGCAATGAAAACTTTTCACATGTGGTAGGGCTTAATAAGTATGTAGGATTCTATTATTGCTATTTTGTTTTTGTTGATATCATTATTATGATATTATTATTATTATTATTATTATTATTATTATTATTATTATTATTATTGCTATTTGCATTAGATAGCGCAGGAACCTAGTTCTTCTGATGTCCCCTCTCAGTGATCTTCTTACTTATCCAAAAATACTGTGGGTGAGAAGATAAAGAGGGAATAAATTATCACAGCATAAATAAATAAATAACCTAAAAGGCACTCCAATGTAAAAACTAATAAATTTTCATCAAATGTGCACTGGAAATATAACAGATACAGCACAATCATTAAAATATGTTTCATATCCTCCCACGTTATCATCAAAGTAGCATGGAGGCCACTGATGCAAATGGCTCAGGTGTTGTTATCAGAGAAGAAGCATTACGTTCCTCAAGGTGCATGGATGTGTATGTCCTAAGATTATTTTGAGAAAGTATTTCTTAAATCATCAGAAGCTGTCTGGGAGGAAAAGTTTATAACTTCTTTTCTTAAGGGTTTCCCCTGAAGACAACAACTGCCTCTTAAGGAAGTGATATTAGCCACATGCCTACCATAGTTATGGTTTATGGGATATATCGGACAACTGCCAACCTCCTGTCCATGACACAACATGTCCAGCATATAGAGCCCATAGAGTTGGGCTCAGGCTCCTTGACCAAGCTCTACTTTGCTCTAGTTGAAGGAGCTTTGCAAAGTTACTCAGCCCCCATGAGCCTTCATGTTCTCATCTCATGCAATGGCTATCATTACATCCCCCTCCTGTGGTTGTTGTGAGGATTAAAGAGATGATGTATGAAAAGTTCCTGGCACAGAGCCTAGAAAACAGCAAGTGCTTGATAAATGTTAATTTCTTTTCAATTCCCCCAGATAACCCCCAGGGCCTTTGCTGTTAACTAGTTCATCTGATCACCTAATCCATGTTGAATTATTTACTCTTCACTAATAACAGAAAACATATTTACTGAAAAATGGTCAATGCCAAAATAAGTAATATAATTGGTAAAAATACAGCATTTCAAATGCTTCATCAGAGAGAAATTTTGAAGCAGATAAGATGTAAGTAGAGGACTACATGAGTCCTGACTATAGTAAATAGATTCCACAAATGTTAAGAAATTATTAAACAGGTTTAGTAGACAGTTGTCATTTTGCTACCTAGTTTCCAGCCACTCTTCTGTGGAAATTTTGCTTTGTGGGAGCTAACCCTGCCCCACTCTCTTACTGTGCCCTTGCAGTATAGTGAATGCCTTCTCTGGGCTAGGGATAGAGCATGTAGTCTAGGCTGAATCGGGCAGCAAGTACATCTTGTCCATGTGTTCACACAGGATGTCTCAGAGATGGCACCTACCTCAAGTCTGGCCAGTCAGGGCCAATAAGACTTAATTACAGAACAAGTTTTAAGCTCTCAGGTAAGAGGTCATTTTTTCTGCTACAATGAAAGTACTAAAAATGTAATCCTGAAACAATGAGTGGCCCCATGTAAAAGCCTGGGAATAAGTCCTGAATTGAAAAGCACATGTGGCAGATGTCACCTTGCCCATAGTTCTTCAGCACCTATGGTTCCTGTGCACAACCATAACTTCCTACTGCAAGCACCTGAAGTCTGTCTCTGGCTTCAGGAATATGCATGACCTGAAAACAAAGGCAGTCATACATGTCTGGAAGGTATGAACAGCCATAAATGAATGATAAGACTTGGAAGATAAATACCCCATCTTCCTTGTCCTTCAGTTGGGATAATTCTGCAGCTGTCTTACAGCATTCCCACGTGGGTTGAGTCTCATCTCCCCATAGCAGTAAATTGTTTCTTAACATACCTTTATTTGGCTTCTCTCCTTTTTCTTCTCATTTTCCCATTCTTCTACCTGCTTAATGGGATCCCCCAAACATAAAGTATACACATATGCTAATCCTTGTCTGGCAGTCAGTCTGCTTCTAGGGGATCCCAGCCTAAGATAGTTGATGCCTGAGTAGCCCTAGGATGAGGATCCTGTCACCTTCTAGACAGCTGACAACAAGGCCTCCACTGCTGATATATGCAGTGGAATCCGTGACATGAGATAGGAACAAGATTATTAAAAATCTTCGCTGTGGTAGATTGGAATGAAGTACAAATGGAAGGCAATGCATATACTTACACAATATTCTAGCCTTTGAAAGGTATGGGAGCATTGATAATTACAATTATTATAAGTCAGTAGAAGGGTGTTATTGGCCAAAAGATTCCTGAAGGAAGAAAATAAGCCAACTATCAAAAGAGATCCTCACTTCCTGCAGGCAGGAAAGACTGCTGAAAATCAGGCTCAAGATTTGATTTAAGGGTTATGTTGCAAAAGAAGCTGGATTTACAGCCTTGGCAAGTCTCCTACGCTAAAGTCAGAAACTTGACAGAGAAGGAAAGAGACCTGATCCAGTTGTTAAACACAGAAGCATTCAATTGAAGAGCAGGCCAGTTTTGCTTGGGGAAGGACCCTGAAATTTCATAAGTATACACAATAGTGACTCATCCGATTCTTTTCCAAAGTAACCTAAAAACATTCATCAAAGTAACTGCCACAGAAAACAGGTAAATACCTAAATCTTTTTAAAGCTATTGGATAATTGGTAGTAGCTGTTATCTATACCAAAATACCATCAAGGACCTCATTTAGAGTGGGGGAATACAGAGTCCAGGTAATCAACAGAGTCCTGGCCTAGGTTTATCTCACAAGAGGCTGAGTCTTCCGTGTCCACACATTCACTCTGTGATCCTGAGATGAGACAAAGGTGCTTACTTAGCACCTACTAGAACCCTCACCAGGTTCTGGACCTATGGAGTCAGAGCAGTTGTGGAAATAAAGGCCAGTGGAAGCCCCTGAAACTGTTCCCCTCCCCAACAAGGTGTAATTCAGAAGCAATACCACACCTAAGCTGATGATCCCAAGGAGTCAAATGATGAAGGTACGGTGGTCCCCATCATATACCAGAATTCACTCTTATGGCCCCTGCAAAATCTGAGTTTAGTGGTTTAAATCTTTTCAGGCCCAAAAAGAACTCATTTAGTTGGAACACATAGATTCATAGTCTCACCCCAAGGGTATATTAACTCTCCTGCTCTCTGTCACAGTAAAGTCCAAAAGGACCTTGATCATCTTGGATGTTGATAATCTTGATAGTCCAAAAGCCAGCACACTGCTGTGACTTGGTAACCACATCAAGTCAATCATACTGTTGAATAGGAAACAGCAAACACTCTGGGTGCTCTAGTAAGACACGTGCGAAACAAAGGGTAGGTGATAAACCCTACAAAGATTAAGGGACCTGCTACATCAGTGCTACACAGTTTTAGCATATTCTAGGGCTCCCCTACCCATGTTAAAGATCAAGTTGTTGTACCCTGTCCCTTCTACTTCCTACCATTAAGAAAAAGGCTCCTTACCTTTTGTGCTTGGTAGGTCTTTTGAATTTGGAGGTAGCCTAGGCACACTGATTAGGTGACTGCTACTAGCTTCACTAACTTCCTGATATTTTTATATGTGTGTGTGTGTGTGTGTGTGTGTGTATATAAATTGTATCCAGCTGCCAACTTGAGGAATCAATGACAAAACGGTGCCTTTGTTAATGTGGAGAAACAGTAGGTCTAACTAGTGCAAGAGTGGACTGTAGATGAGACTGTCAGTGTTCCCCTGTCTCCAAAAGGCATATCTCCATTGCCCTTTGCAATCAACATCCCCATGGGTGCTTAGAGCTTCCAACTGCAAGTACCTGTGACTCTGTCCGTGGGTTCTCTCTGACCATGAAAGCATGCTCAGCTTATACTTGTGGCTGGCAGAACTGCCAGAGAGCCAGTGTGCCTGTGAGCATCCCTTTAGCCAATGATAGAATCAGTCGGGCATGAGTATCCTAACTTCCTCACCTCTTAGCTAGAACAGCTCTTAGGCATAACCTACACCATATCTCAGAGTTCCCCAGACAGAATCTAAGTTGCCCACAATAATAACATGCTCATTTATGCATCCTATATTGGCTTTTTCCTCTTGCCTTCCTTATTCCCCACTCCACGTCATGTCACAAACAAATGCACTCAAATTTTTGTCTACTGCTAAGTTTGCTTCTAGATTTTCTTCTAAGGAAAATTAAACTAAAACAGCACCTATAGTTTGATATTAACTCTGAACACTTTTGCTGATGTAAGCTCGTAAATTCTTTTGTTTCTATAAACTGGTTTGAGCAAGGTTTTCTTTCATTTTCAACTTAAGAGGCTTTTACAGAGCCTGTAATAAACTAAGTAGCTTTACACTTAATTTTGAAGAATAAGATCTATTTGCACAATTCTGGAGACCAATATTACTCTTCTTAGCCATTACCAATTATGACACAGATTTTCTAAAATGCATATTCCTTAATGTCAGGAATGGAATCTGGTGCTACTTTATTTGTAACTTTCACAACTCTCTGAACAGGGTCCATATTCCCTTTTGAGTCCCATTGTCTAACCATTACTTCCTATTTTTCTTCTCTACCTTTTGAGGGTAGCATTCCCCAAGTTTTTGCCTTTCATTTCCTCATCTTCCTCCCTGGGAAATACTACCTGATTTCTCTCTCACACACCCCAAGATTTCAGCTTTCACTTCTTGCTGGTGATACACCTGTTTATCTTCTGAGCTTCAGACTAACTGGCCAAAAGACAGCCAAGGAGCTGAGTCTCAGTAACCTAAATTAACCTCACTCCAAAACCAGTCATTCACCATCCTCTTCTCCCCTATACTAAAACTCGTTATCTTGTTACTTCTCAGTAAGGAACTTTACCAATCATGGAAGCCTCAGCACTAGAAAAATTCATCTTTTACCTCCTCTCTCCCTCTCTCTCCACCATCTTCTCAACAACTGAACGTGACTGTTTCACCTGTTACCAAAATTATGTCCCTAGAAACAGAAGTAAAAAGGCAGAGAGGCCAAACAAAACATTCTAATATACCCTGTAGGGATTGGTACACAAATTCAGTCTAATCATTCAGGGTCAATGATAATCTGTTCAGAGATTAATAGCTAAAAGAATTTCTGAGGATCTAAAGACTTTTCTCCCCCTCTGTTGTTTTTCATATTTAGTCAAATCATGTTGATTTTAACACTTAAATATTTTTCACTTCTATTTACTCTCCCCTCCCCCATTTCTTGACTTGTCAAGAGCCTTCTTAGGGCTCTGCCAGTCCTGCCTAGATTATTTATGGCAGCCTGCATACTCCAATATCTCTATCCTAGCCTCCATACTGTTGCCAGAATGCTCTTCCTAAAAATCCAAATTGGATTATATTTATTCCCCATTTAAATCCTACTAGGTTATGATTTTCTTCAATATAAAATTCAGTCTCTTGATTGTATAAGACCCTTCATAATCTGATCACTGCTTCCCTTCCAGTCTCAATCCCAGCACCAATCTGTTTCATCAACTCAAGAATCACTTCCTCTTGGAAGCCTTCCCTAACTCCCCAAGGCCAGTTTAGTGTAGTTCTCCTACTTCTATCCCCCATGAATATTTTGTGCAGCTCTGTCATAGCAAATATCTCACTATATTACATATTTTCTCATTTGACACTGAGGCCCTGAAGGTAGGCATCACAGCTTACTCAACTTTGATTTCCTAATGTTGAGCAAAGTGCCTAGCACAGTAGACTTTCAATAAAGCCTTATTTAAAAAATAAACAAGTGAACAAGCAGGTCAGCATCACATATGAAATAGCTTTGAACTTCCCCATAGCACTGAGGATCTACAGCAGAAATTTTGCATATTTATTCGCTTTCTCAAAGGCCCGTAAAGATGCTCCATATGTTCTCAAAACCACTTTCCCTCTGGGTATAGGGGAAGAATAGGGCAGCTCAAGTCTTCTAATGGAGTCTGAGCAATGAAAGGTCATCTACAGAACAATTACATCTACCTGTAATACACTTCGTCAGAACAAAGCCTTGTGGCATATTTTCAATGACTTAGCAATGCATTATCTATTGTCAATAATATCCAGACTGCAGCCAAGTAGGTTTGCATGCGACTAAAGCACAAGGTCACAGGAGAGTTTATGGTGCTTGTAACTGAACAGCATAAAGTCAATCTTAAGTTCAGTGAAGGAAATAACACCACCGACAGTATCACTTTTCAATATGAGACAAATAAATTGCTTTTATGATTAGAGACATGTAACAGAAGTGTCCAGTCTCCAATTTACTTCCAACAATGGGCTGAGCTCTCATCTAACCCTGGCTTTCAGGGCCAAGCAGGTTATCATATGACAGCATAACACCATCACAGGCCTCTCTCTACCACCCCTGCCCTACAGTTAGTGCAGTGCAAATGCATATGAGCACATACACCCGCACATACTCTCTCTCTCTCTCTCTCTCTCTCTCGCTCTCTCTCTCTCTCTCTCTCACACACACACACACACACACACACACACACACACACACACACACACACACACACACACACACACACACACGAGCCATGTATTTTTTTTGTGTCTCTGCCTGGTCCAGGCTCAGTAGTTTGCTTCCAACAATGGATGTTCTTCCTGCCCTTGGCTCATTGTTTAACATTCTCTTCGGGCTCTCTGGGCAACACTCTTTAATCAAGCTTAAATATCAACTCCATTTGAAGATATTCCTTTCCGTCTTGTTCAAAATAATCCACTCCTCCCTCTGTACCCCCATGATCCTTTGTACAATACACATTATAACACACATCAAAGTTATTTGAATGATTTTCTATCTCATTTTTTCACTTGATGGTAAATTAATTGAGAACAGGATATATAGTTTGCTCTGTTTTGTGTCTCAATGTGGAGAAGAATGCCTGGCACATAGAAAATGCTCAATATATGTTGTTGGATAAATCAATTTTGGGATTGCAGATCTGGCTTCTCTATTTTCCTTTTAAGAACTCAACTTTAAGAACAGATAAATAATCTTGCTCATATGGACTATGTTATTATCTTTCCAGCATCATTCATATCTGGGGAAAGAAAGCATAGCTTGCCTGGTCTATCCAAGTGGTAGAGCCTTATGTTCCCTGTCCCCAGCAGGAGTCCTCCCTTCCAGTCAGACTGGCTCACAATTGCCCCATGTACATTACATGCTAATCCTTAACGTGGTACCTTGGTTTATGCAATCTAGAGGTCCCTTCCTCCTCTTCTCTGCATATCTAGCACCTACCCATCTTGCAAGATCGAACTGATATCTCACTTCCCCCATAAAGCTTTCCCAGCAGTCTGGCCCTATCTTATCTCTTCGTTCAAGGACTAAGGCCATGGCAATGCCTTGCATTTGGCCTGAACTTAGTCCTCTCTTATCTCCACACTTCCTTGACTTACATCCTCCACCACACTCAGCATTTGTAAATCCTTTTCTGTACTGCTTTTCAATTATTTTACCCTTCTTATCTCCCAAGCCCCTTAAAAGGTATGGTGCATTCTGATGTTTGCTTTTCATATCATTCAGTAGATATTGATATTTACATTGCATCCATACAATCTCATGAAGGAACTGATTAATTCCCTAAAAATGGGTAAGTCTGGGAACCTTGATTACAAAGACCATATTAAAATAAAATAAAAATCCTCATATTTTATTTAGTATGAAATAAACAGTTTTAAAAGAAAGAAAATTAGGCCTTTGGCTACTTGAAAAGTTAGGGGAAAATATTTTTGTTTTTCCTGAGGCTCAAAATAATTTGATAAGTTCAAAATTAATGTCAACACTATAAATTTACAGTAATTTTTTGTATAGTCTGTATAAAAGAAGTTTATATTAAGGGACATTGAGAAATTAAAAATCTATCCATAGCAATGTGGCAGAAAATCGTAAACAAGTGAATGTTTACAACACATGCACAAGTAAACAAAACTATACCTCTCAGAATTTCTATAGTTATTGAATATGTGTTCTAATCTCAATAACACATAACCTTCTGACTACCTCTGTATTTACATAATCTCCAGCCATTACGTCACAAGGGTTTTAATGTGCTAACTGCCTAGTGTGCCCCACACAGCAGGTGTAACATAGAGATCACCACCCCACAGTCACCAGGCTGCAATCAGCCTACAGAAGAGTTATCTCCGATCAGTGACAAGTGTTCTGAAACACTGAATTAATTAGCAGCATTTACAAATTAAGAGATTTCATATAAAAACGTGAATTCTCAGTTTGTCTTATGAAGTTGAAGATCTGACAACACTGAGCCCATATCCCCACGCGGCAATATCTTCCAGGAGCTAAGTAGACATTGCCACCTTTAAATGCAGTGTACATTCTCCAGTTTCCAAAGTGCCCTGCACCCCTAATGCCTCATACTCCAGCTGGTTTTGCTCACTTATATTACTGCCTGGCCCCAAACAGTGGTATAATGTTAAAAAAAAAAAAAAAAAAAAAAAAAAAGAAGCTTTAGAATTGGACAAATCTGGGAACTAGTCCAGCCTCTGCACTGACTAATGTGTGAACATAAGCAAATGATGAAACTAGCCTGAATCTGTCTCTTTCTCTGGGAGATGGAAATAGAAATGAAACCCATCTCATAGTGCTATAACAAGGACTAAACACGACAGCATATGCAAACACCTATCCTCCCTCCTGTCACAGAATGGGGGCTCCCTATGTGTCAGTCCCTCACCCATCTCCCCCATACAGAACTCGACTTGCATTGCTCTTGCATTCCTTCATAGTTTGTTCATATCACTTTTACTAACCTCAGTTGCCCACTGAATTGGGTTCATTCTCATTCAAGGCTTTTTTACTTCTTACTTTTGCTCTCCCTCCTTCATTCCCAGCTGTATTTTCTTTGTACAAGTGCTGCTTGTCTTCTGAATGTCAGTGACTCCCCCCCCCTCCTATTTTCTCACACTGGGATGCCAGTCATCCTACCTGTACAAGGCACAAGGACATCTCCCTGATCTGACCCCCCTTTCATGTGCCCATGCAAAATGAAGGAAATAGGGAGACATCCCAGTAGTTTAAACTGGAAACAGCTATTTACTGACCAATTCCACAACCTTCTCCCTGCTCCACAGAAAACAAAGCAACTTCGCCTCGACTGGATGCCCTGTTTTTTCTATTTGAAGTTTTTTTCTCCTCACTGATATTAGGTAAGATAAAAATTGTCTTAATTCTAGATAATAGAATGGTATTTGCCAAGGTCTGGGGGAAGCAAGAAGTGCAGAGTTGCTCCTCAATGGGTATAAAGTTTCAGTTATGCAAGGTACATTCTAGAGATCTGCTGTACAACCTAGTACCCGTATTTAACAACAGAGTATTATGCACTTCAAAATGGGTTAAGAGGTAGATTTCACATTAAGTGTTCTTACCACAAAAAGTAAATAAACCAAAACCAAAACAACACAAAAAGACCGAAGGAAACATTTGGAGGTAATGGATATGTATACTACCTCGATTGTGTTGATGGTATCATGGATGTGTATATATGTTCAAACTGATCAAATGGTATACACTAAGCATGTGCAGTTTTTTGTGTGTATCAATTATACCTTAATAAAGCTGTTTTTAAAAATTTCCAAAGATCTAACTTATAAACCAGCTGCTAATTCCACTCACATTTCTGATGTCTCTACAGAGAAGTGTTTTATCCCATTTACCTTGATAACCTCTCCCTTTCCAGCACATGTATGCTTCCTATAATCTAATTAAATTTTAAGTACTTATAATTTTTGTTAATAATAATAGTAATAATAGTAGATTCATCTCCCTCTTTTACCCACCATCACCTAATCAGTCACCAACTTCTGTTGATTCTTCCTCCATGATATACTTTAAATCCATTTAAATGGATCTTCACTTCCACCCACCCTTGTCTGAGTCATCCTCATTTCTTACATAAAAAATTGTGATAGCCTTGCAGATGCTCTGGCTACTGCTTGAAATATTTCATGAATTTTATTGCCCTGAGTATAAATCTCAACTTTATACAATGTGACACTGTAAGATGAACTGATAGCACAGCAAGGAACAAGATAGAAATAGTCCCTGCTTTCAAGAAGTTTACAGTCTAGTGGCAGAAAGAGGGCAATAAAATAATAAAAAAACATAAGCAGCTCTATAATTATAATTTCTTTAATTTCTATGAAGGAATATTTATAAATATCTATTGATGTGAATTTCTAACTATTACTATTTATATCTTGAAGGTTGCTATGACAAGATTCAGGTGAGCAAAAGAGAGAAAAAGCTCTTATTAGCAGCAGTTTTTTACAAAAATCAAACTGTTTTCTAGGAGCTTGGTGTACATTATCTTACTGAATCTTCATTGAGTACTTATTTATTCTTTTGCAAATATTTATTGACCACTTTGTGCCAGGTCTGGTGCAAGGAAATGATGTTACCAAAAGGATTAAGACAGGCGAAAGAAAGAAAGAGAGATTAAAATCATAACAACATAAGAAAAAAATTAAAATACAATTAAAAAAAATACTGTAAAGGAACAGTTGAGGGTGATATGATGGATACAATAGGGACTGACATGTATTACTAGGGGTGAGGAGATCTTTAGGCTAAGCCCTAAAAAATGAGGACTAAAAGAAGAGTCACAGGTAAGAAGGGAAGTATAAAACTAAAATATCTAGAGTGTTACACGAATCAAGATTAAAAACTGGAGTAAGACAGATTTAGTGAGCATATTATCTCCATTTTACAAATGGAGAAGTTTTGAAGCTGAAGAAAATTAATAACCTGTCCAAGGTCATTTATCTATGAAGCACCACTTCAAAGACTTGAACCCAAGGCTGTTGTATGCACAAGTCTGTTCTCTGAACTGCAGTGTCATGCTGCCTCCTTGTGTTCTTTCCACAAAGTATAAGCATGTTTTTAAGTCAAGATTTCCACATTTATTATTTTACACTCTTAAAAGTGTATGCCCTTATTACTTTTCAAAACTAAATATAGAATTTTAATTATAGAGTTTTATGCTTTAAAAGCTACACAACAGCTGAAAAACAATGATCCACATGATAAAGTATGAGGATTTGTTAATTGCTTAATTAATTTTATTGATCTAAAAATCCAAATCACTTAATTACTTGAATCTTATTGTTTATCAGTTTCTATTGACCAAAATAGTTGGAAGATTGCCAAATTCTTACTCCCTTTGAACTACAGCTAGAGATTTTGGGGATTTTTGTTGTTGTTGTTATTTTACTGGTTATTTTAATACAGAGAAAGAATTCTATTATTACGATACTTCTGTGAGGCCCACATTGCTCCATACCTTAGTATATTTCAGTAGAGATGGAGATGCAAAATATAGTAATTGAATGCCTCCTTCCCAGAAGAACTGAGTGTTTCAGTAACCTATGCAGAGTAACTGCCAAATCAAGCTGGATTACCATTTTCATAGACCCTTCAAATCTTAGAATTGGACAGAATAGGAAAGAGATTCATGTCCAGGCTATCTTTGCATACATGTCAATCAATATTCACACCTGATGACTATCTGGCATGTAAATGAACAGCTCCAGTCATGAGATACTCAGTTCTTAAAACAGTCCATTTACTCTTCAGAAAACTTATTTAAAAATTCTTTCTTTCTTATCAGGATCTGAAGTCTCTTTTTTGTGGTTCACACTCATTGATCCCAATAGTCCTATTTGAGGCATACAGAGCAAGTCTGTTTCCTCTTCACTGTAACTAGCCCATTGGACGTTATTATGCATCTGTTAAAATGTCTCTTTATTAACAATTAAAAGCAGAGTAACTGTCATGTTACATTTGAGTTTTGTCTCCTAAAGGCCAATGTAAGTGACCTTTCTGATTCTATACTTGTGCAGAAATGAGGAACTGCTATTGTAATGTTCTTCCAGGCTGTATACTCCAGTTATAATCATGTCAGCTTCTTCTCCATTTTCCTTTCTAAGCTGATCCATTCAGTTCCTACAAGCAATGAAAACAAGAAACAGTTGTACCTTCTCTGAGCATTTTCCCAGGTTGTTTGCATTCCTTTAAAGATAATGACTCAATATGAATTCAACAGTTAGTTACCATGTGTATTTTTCTAGACAGTTTTGATTACATTAAAAAAAAAACAGGATTAAATTAGAGAATCTATTGGCTCAATTAAGTAAAAAGTTCAAGGGAAAATCTTTCTTCAAGCCTGACTAGAAAACAAGGCTGCTAGCAACGAAGTCAGACACCTGTAAGTTGCACTTACCTCTGTGCTGCCTTCCTCTTGGCAGCAGCTCCCACCCACATCTTACCAGGGCAACAAAACTGTGAAAAGAGAACACGCATTTTGCAGTTCTAGCAAACTCCTCAAATTAACATTGACTTCTTGGTTTGATCACATGTTCACTTTTAACCCCCAAAACTGGGTCTTTGCATTATTTTCTTGTTTGGCCAGGCCCGAGTCACTTGCCTATTCTAGGAGGCAGTATAAGTTCCACCCAAGCCACATGGACTAAAAATAATAATAATAATGAGTTATTTTATACCAGGAAAAACAAAGGCTGGGCAGGTGAAAATACTGATATTCACTACATTATATAAAGAGCTCTTGTATCTCCCTAATATGTCCTGTGATTAGACAAAACCAGAAGATAAATTCTCCTTTGGAGTACCTGAAATATTCTGTATAAGTTGCACATGGCTTTTAAGACATGATTAGTGGCTTTAAGTTAGAAGAATACTAGCTTGAATCTGTCCAGAATTTGAATCTTTTAAATTCACCAACATATACCCAGTATCTGGCATGGTGCTTTATCCATAATAGATGCTCAGAAAGTATTTGTAAAATTGTTGCTGAGGTTTTAAGCAAACATAACTATATGACACCACAAAAATGGAGAACTTGTTTTCAAATATAAACCTATAATTAGGGCCAAATATAAATTGTGAATAAGTCCAAATATATATTAACAAAGTATAAGAGCTTGAAGAAGAAAGTGCTATTCAATGTAAAAAAAAAAAAAAAAAAAAAAAAAGTTGCTTAGATTTATTCATTTAAAATGGTTGGGGAGAGAGAAGGAGATTTGGGAAAAGAAAAGGAAAACTATATGTGAGATAATGAAAAAACAGGGGAGGAAGGTGTGTATCGATAAAACTTCTTAACTGTGAATAATACATTTAATTATTAAAACTGACAATAAAGTAAACATTCTGTTTACTCTGATTTAACACTTTTCCCCCTTTTATCTCAAAATAGAAGATGAAAATAGACAGGTTCGTTGTAATTTTCTAAGCAGTCTGTTTCGCTTCTTGATCACAGCATAGATTTTTCATGAGTTCACTACAAGGCAGGGAATTTGTTGATCCAATAAAACAATTTCCACGGGTTTTAAAAATTAATTTAATGATAGCTTTCCCACAACATTAAGGCTTGTAAAATTCATTTGCAAGATGAAATTAAAACATTATGTTTAAGAAAATAGTAAGATATAAAATGAGAAAATTAATCAATAATCACTTGCAAATGTATAATTTGAACCATGCAAATTACATTCTAGTGGTGCATACCAAGAAAAACAATTAAACAAACCAATAAAATAATTTAAAATTATAGGTCTTATGCAAGAAGCAAAAAAGCCAATGAAGAGGATGATAGAGGGTGATTAGAGTCAGTCTCTCTGAGAAGTTATTATTTTAACAAGACAACAATGATGAGAAAGAGACTTCCATATAAAGAATGGAAGATGGATTCCAGGCAGCAGGAACAGCACATGCAAAGGCTTCAAGGCCAAAGACATTTGCAAATTTAATGAATTGTAAAAAGCCCTAGTGTGGCAGGTGTTTAATGTGAAGGGCTTAAGTTGCAAAATATACAAAATTTGTATAATGCAGGACATTATAGACATTATAGGCTATGGAAAAGAGTTTACCTTTAATTTTAAGTACAATAAGATACATCAGAGAGTTTATTATAGGAGGATAATATGATTCAATTTGTATACATATCTAAATAAAATTAAAATCATTAAATATACGTGTTATGAAAACCCAATATCTTCATCTTTAAACATCGATTTTAATTCTCCCACATCTTTTGCTCAGAATCATAAAACACATTAACTATGTAAAAACTTGTTAGATGCCCCTAAGCAGAAAAGAAATAAGAGCTGCTTTTGGAATGGTAAAGAGAATAATCTCAGACAGATTAAAAAGGATATAGAGACGTTTCCAAGAAAGAGTTTGGAGAAGGCCAACTTGATCCTAAGAAAGAAAAGTCCACATAGATCCTAGGAAGAAGAAAAGCATTGCAGACTCAAGAGCAAACAACTTACTGAACATGTACTATGGGCAAGTTAATATTAAAAGCACTTACACGTATAAACATTTCTCAGACTCATGATGGTTAACTATGGCTATGGGTGCTTTGCATAATTAAACTCATTTAAGCTTCATAATAATGTGATAGTTACCATTATTATCCCTACTTACCAATAAAATAACAGAGGCCTAGAAAAAGTAAGTACCTTGCCCAAAGTCACAAAGCTATGAAGGGACTAGAACTGAGGTATTTCTAGGCTTGGGCAGCTCTGCTTCAGAGTCAACACTCCAAAACATGCTCTAATGCACATGGGAATGGATGGCCTTGCTTGGGGCACTTGAGTGCATCATTTTTCCATCCTTCTTTTATGTCTCAAGCAAGTTTACATGTCTCTTTCCTCCCATAAGCAAGTGCAGCAATGTAGAAGTACACTATTCAGGAAACGCTAGCAATGTTGGTTAGGAAACACTGGATCCCCTCAATTTAACACAGTGTACCTCTAACTAAGGAAATCTCTGTTTGTGGAATCATTATAATAGGTCATATCCTGATAGATGAAACAATTATGAGACATGACAAAGAATCCCTCCTTGACCAAACTTTAGTCACACTCCTCTGAGACATATTTTGGACATAGCCTCATTATTGACCTGCAAAGCCTAGCTTTAGCAAAAATTCTGCTAATCCAGTTTAGCAAGAATCTCCCCACCCTTGATATCTAATCAAGTTCCTGCTTGAAATTCCATCCATGGACCCCCTCGCTCTGCTTATTGCTGTATTAGGAGTTGAGCTCAATTTCATAGCATAGACTCTCCCCTACTGCAGTAGTTCAAATAAAATCTGTCCTGCCGTTCTTAACAAGTGTCCAGTGCAAACATTTTCATTTATAGACCCTAACTTGCAGTAAGTTTTTACTTATACTTACCCATAAAAAAGATAAAATGATCGATCGAGCCTAACATATTTTGGGCAGAATGCAATGCAACAGTAGTACACTGTGGAACTATATAAAATATAACAAACCATTCAAAGAAGAGAAGACTATTTTATATAAACTTATACGGTGTTGTATTAGTCCGTTTCTTTTGCTTATAACAAACTACCTGGAACTGGATAATGAATAAAGAAACAAAATTTATTGCTTAAAGTTTTAGAGTCTGGGAAGTCCAAAATCCAGGGAATACATTTGATGAGGGTTCTCTTTGGTGGTGGCTTTACAGCAGTTCAGGGGTCTCACATGGCAGAAAATGGCAGAGCAGAGAGACATTAACCTCTCATGCGCTCTTCTTTTAAAGACCTCAGAACCACACCCCTCACCACCATTATTAATTCATTCACTATGGCATGATCCTACAATCTAATTACCTCTTCAAGGCCCCACCTTTCAATTACCATAATAGGATTTCCCACCCTCAACAGTTACAATGGGGGTTAAACTTCAATGAGATTGGGGAGAGAGGGAGGACATTCCAATTTACAGTGGGTGTATATTTAGCCATATTATTAACTCATATATTTCACCACTACAATTTCTCCTATATATGTAAATAAATCACATATACAGGAAAAGTATTAAAAGAAATTCACATTATAATATGCTCAAGTAAACAATTGTAAATATTTCATACTAATAAATGTGTTTTTTAAATGATCATTTTATGTAACAGAAAGATGAGAGGCCCATAACAGGTAAACTTAGTTTAAAAATAAAATTTAAATGTTAAGAAGCTCTCATAAGGAATGTCAGGATGTCCCCTCTTCTTCTCGATAGTCATTCAAAAGAGCAAAGCATCCTTTTTGAACAATATACACCTGCTCAAACCTTCTCCAATTTCTTTTGTCTATTCTTGATGTTTAAAACTCATTTTATTCTAATTTTAAAACAAATCAAAAGAGCAATTTATTACAAATATTCAAGCTATTATGAAATGTATAAAATAGAAAGGAAACAACCTCCTTAATTGCATGCCAAGGAAATAACTACTGTTAAGAGTATACACATCATTTTCCTGGCTTTACTTTCTCTTCATTTATATTTTTACCTATATTTATACAAATGCATGTGTATTTCAAATATGATTTTATGTCAAGGATGTTCTTCTACAGTTTCTTTTTCAATTAACAATATATTAATATGCATTGGACATCTTTCCAAGGCATCCAGATCCACCACAATCTGTTTAAAAGCATCGAAAGCTGCTTTCAAACTAACAGACACTCATAAAATCATATGGTCATTATGTAAACTGAGTCTTTCTTAAGATTTTACTACATTAAATCAATTAATATTTCTTCTATTGAAAAAGTTATCATGAACCACAAGAAAAAAACGAGTACAATATCTTACAATTGAGGAAGGAAAGAAAAACTCCAGCTGGCGTCACCCACCACTGCACAGTTCTAAGTGTGAAATGACAGCCTTAATATAAAGGACTTCCATAAGGAAATACTCCACCATCACCTAGCTGTATGATTTTATAGCCAGCAAAAACTATATTACTAATAATGGAGTAGTCATTCTGAAAGTTAGTTTAAGGAAAGTCAATTCCTAAGAAAAAGCCTGTCATCCCAGTCATGTCAGGGTTCTGAAGGTTATGGAAATAGACTCTATCCTACTGCAGCTCAGGAAATGGAGTTTAATAGGTCAAGTACTATATCAATTTGGGGAAGGCCACTGGGCAGAAGTGCTCCTGGCATGGGTCAGTGCCCCAGCCAAAATGAAGGAGAATATAAATAGATCCAATTAAAATCAACCCCTTTTTGGAGGTCACTTTGGCCTTAAAACAAGACATGCAGGCAGATCTGCCTATCTTGTAGCTAAGGTCTGGAAAACAAAAACACCTCTCTATCCTTCCATGGCTGGAAAGTGACTAGCGTGAAAGGAATAATATAAAGTTCCATGATTGCAAATAGGAGATTACTGTTATCAAACAGAAAGGAGTTCACGCACCCACACACAGTACAGCCAACAAAACTGTACACCAAGATTTGCAGTAGGAAAGATTAGCAGGAAAGAACGTGCCAATCAAGGAGAACAAGCCAGCTAATGCTATACCCGAACTCCTTGAAGGCTTAGAGTAATGAGCATTTATGGGTTAAATGTTAAGGGTAGAGGATCTCGTGGGTTGTGTTGGATTTTTATTGGCTCAAGGTGAAATCTGCATACCTTCCTTGTCTTCTTGATTCTTCCTTCGCTTCTCAGGGTCTGGACAGTACAAACCTCCAAGCAAGCCTGTAGCTCCAGCTTGTCTGGAAAACAGCTCAACACATTTCATCTTGCCCCGTAACCAAGGTTCAAAATATCAAATAACCACGGGAAAAGAGGGAACTCGGAGAAATGCATGCTAAGCTAGCCTTTATGCTTATCTCATATTCTGCTAGACAAGTATACTTTTATTTCTGGGAATTCAACCAGCAAATTTGCCTCGCAAACTTCCTCCAAGGCTGAGGCCTGCTCCAGCTTCAGAAGAAAAGGATCAGAGGATCAATTATGGGGGTCCTGCTGTTACTTTATCCATAGAAACTTGTGTCAGTTACCCAGAAATTTCAATTCAATTTTTGTTAACAGCAGTGTGACCTTAGGAGGTTAACTATCATAACTCAGCATGCCTCAGCTTCCAGAAACATCAAGAACCAGAGAGTTGTTTAGACAATTTGGAGAAAAGACCATTTGGGGCAAAAGGCAAACTTTTTTTTTTTTTTTTTTTTTTGTCTTAATTAGCTAGATTGGCAAGATACATTAAATGAATTTACAACACATGTCCAAATTTTACAAATATTGAGCACTCTATGTTAAAAACACTGTGCTAAGTGCATTCACTAATTTTTCCTAATTTAATTGAAGCAACAATTATGTGAGAAGGGTTTTATGGAGACTATTGCTCAGAGCAATGAAGTAGCTTGCCTGAAATCATTGTTAGTGAACAGAAGAGCCCTTTTTGAACCCAATCCTCCATACACCACAGCTGTATAATTGCTAGATGCCCTACTTCTCTTAACAGAACTAGGTTCTGTGTCATATGATGTCTGGTCATGCACACACTGACCCATGTCACTTTTCTTACAGCAGAGTCACTGGTAAAGAGCCCACGGGGCTGCTTATAAGGAACCAGGGTTTCAGCCACGGGACCACCATTAGCTGTGTAGTCCTAGATAATAGAAAATAAATCGTTGGTTAAAAACTACCTAAAGTCATTTTTAACAAATTCTAATGATTATTAGTATCAATCATGTGAGTTTTGATTCAGATTTAGTAAATTTGTTTTGAGAACCACTGTGCTAAATATTTTTCCAAAAATTAGACATTTTGTCCTCCCAAATCCTGTGGAGTAAATATTATTGATCCCATTTTACATATTAACAACAACAAAAAAAATCCAGAATCTCAGAGAGTGTAGAAAAATATGCTCTCACTGATTATAAATGAAAAACCATAATATATTCTGACAACAAGTTCAATACTTCTGTCACTGCCATTCAGCTATCTCTTCTTGGTCATGGCGGATGAATTTAATTTCTATCTGCTCCATTACTTCAGAACGCTGTCTTGGGATCATTATAGTGGTTGGGGTTCCAGGAAAAACACCATCAAGCTTTTTGGAAAGTTGCATTAAATCAGAAATACATGGCACTAATTGTAAGTTGCTCACAACTTTAACAGCTTGAGCCATTCATGGGAAGAAGTACTGTTACAACATTTGAATTCCTAAAACCAGAACTGGAAACATGGTCTGGCTAAGAAAAGGGAAATATGATGACTTGTGGCCCTAATATTTGAGAGAGTTTCTAAATGCAGCTTTTATATTTTACCTTTATTCAGTTTCCCAAGCCTGTTCTTACATTACCAAAAAGACACCATGGTATCTGTGCCTTGGACTCCAAGCCTGGAAGAAAACATGCATACAAGCATCCTCTATTAATGTCTTTTTCCTTTGAAAATGTATCTGGATTTCTACATTTTAGAGTTCTCTCTTTTTGCTCTTGTGCAAAAGATTTAAATTCAAACTACTGAAAATAATATTTCTTCAGAAATAAGGAAAAATGAGATTCACAAATGTCATTTTAGTAAACAACATGGTACATGTTCATAAGAACAGTCTAAGACAACACATACACACACACACAAACTTCCTCTTTAGAAAAGTACTCGCTATGTAAAATCAACTAATTACAATTATTGTGATCTTCTAAAAAATGCAACAAAGGTGATAAGAATGTGTTTGTGATTATGTGCACTTTTCTGGGAACATATTTAAAGAACTGTGACCCCAAAGATGTTGAGGACTGCTACTTAGTACCAAAAAGTTGAATTCTACCAAAACTAATTGGGTCATAATTTAGAATGTATAAATTTCTATTTTTGTTGGGTTTAATACTAACAGGGACCATTAAGTTATTTATGTAGCAATTGGTACTCAATGCTATGAGATAACCTGTTGGGTTACTTGTGTCATTCACCAATCATGTTGAATAACATCTGTGCAAAAGTAAATATACACAATCATAAAATCAAATGATTCCTTTTTTATTGCCAAGATTTGTTGCATCATAGATAGAAAATTGTTGACTAAATCAGATACTATATAATATATACTACTGATTTAAAAAAGTAATAGTTTGTGCAAAAATGATGAATTTTGGTTCTTTGTACTAAGAATGTGGTATTGTGGTGGGACTGAAAATAACTTTTTGTTTCTAAAGACTCAATGTGCATTTCCTGACCATCTTAGTCATATAGTTTCTGTATATATATTTCCTTCATTTTTATTGGTTCTTTTAAAATGATTCTTCTTATGATAGTCATCTATATTTATAGCATTTCCTTAAATAGATTGAATTCTTTTCAATAGAGACCTTAAGAGATTAGCCTAACTGCTAAATGAAGAATAAATTGGGAGATGAGACTGAGAGCTTGAACAGTGGCCAGAAGACCATAACAGTTCAGTGTTTGGACAGAGGTAGGGAAGGTGGAGAAGATTTTAAATTTATTTTAATTGAACAGATAATGAGCCATGAAAAGCTGAAGGCATAGGTTAATAGAGACTTGTAAAGAATCACTCTAAGACTCTAGACTTCAAAAACTGTGTCAGTGGTGGTAGAATTTTCGTATGTAGAAAGTTTTCTTATGTGGAAAGACAGTTTGGGATATAGGAAGCAAGGTATATTCAGAGTTTATTTGTACATATTAAATTTGCCTGCAGGAAATTCTAGTGAAAATGGCAAATATTTGACAATAGAAGTGAGGAGTGAACAGATGTCTGAGATGGAGAAATCTGGCAGTTATCACTACATAGACTGCAGTATAACCCAAGCCTCAACTAATGAAGGAAAGGAGTACAGAAAGGGGATTTAAAAGGATCTTAGACCATCTCTTTAGAATTCTGTTAAGGAGAAATTGGGAAGAAGAGCAGAAGTCACCGAGGAGACAAAGAAGAAAGAGCCAGAGAAGTAAAAAGAACACTGGAAGACAAGAGACTGCTTCAAAGACAAGTGGTCAACAATATTATATTCAACTAAGTCTAGTAACACAATTACAAAAAAAAAAAAAGATCCATCCCCTTCAGTATTATGGCAGTCTTTTTGGCAAGAGAATAGTGAAATGAAGGCAGCATGCATGAGAAGGAGATGAAAACTTTTTTGCAAAAACTCTTTGTAGGAGCTTGATTGTTGACAGGGGACCTCTATTAATCAGGATGATTTGTGCTAGCTTCCTCTATAGACCAGCCCAAGAAATTTACACAATAAATGTTTGTGTCTTGCTCACACAATGTTCTATGACGACCCTTTCTACCGTCCATCCTGTAGTTCTACCATCTGGAGTATGAGGCCTCTAAGTTCACCATGGCAGGGAAAGGATCTATAAAGGGGTCCACCAGCTCTTCATGTTACATGTTGCTTTCACTCACAATACATGAGTCAGAACTAGTTTTGTGGCCCAAAAACTTTACAGATTTTAGGAGAGCACTTTGAACATTTGGTAGAAACATACTACTTTTACCACAAAACTGAAGCAGGATATGTGTGGTCAAGGAATAATTTTATTTGCTGGTTGGTTGATTTATTTGTTTTTAAGATGGGGGCTACTAGAACACATTTGTTACCGGATGAGAATAATCTAGCAGAGAGAGAGTTGTACAAGCATCAGAGAAAGAAAGGACAGAAGATAAAATTTCACAAGAAAGCAAAAGGAGATGGAACCCAAAACAAGGAAGAACTGGCCACTGATATTTTCTCTGCTGAATCACTGTCCTAAAATAAAATAATGGATACTAGTTGAGGTATATTTATAGATTTGTGATGGAAAAATGAAGAAGTGCCCATTTGAATACTTCTATTTTCTCATTATGATGCAAAGCAAGATTTAAGACCTGAAAGATGAGAGGCGGTGCAGGGTCGGTGAAAGCCCAGGAGGTCGAGGAGCATGGTAAAGCGTGAAAAGGTTTCTGTAAGAAATGAAAGTCTTTCACTTGGCAACATATCTGGCTTATTTTCTGCCACAGTACTCAGTCCCCCAACTACCTTAAAGTCTTTAAAATAGTTCAAATATGCCATGTGCTTGCTCACATTCCATGATTTTATTCTTGCATTTTCCTCTGCCTGGACAATTCTCTCCAACCCCATCTTATCTGCCTTGCAAATCTTTTTTTTTTTTTTTTAATATACAGTGTAGTTGATTTTTGTGTCCCTTTACCAATTCCTCCTTTTCTCCCTCTCTTTCCCCTCCCCCCCATCAACATCATATCTGTTCACTTGTCTTAACAAGTTCAAGGAATTGTTGTGATTGCTGTGTTGCCCCCCACACCCCACCTTTACTGATCCTTCAGCTGTCGACTCAGGTAGGGGCTTTTTAATGAAGCTTTTTCTGTTTTCCCAAGAAGAGTTCATCTCTTACCCTTCTTCCTCCAGGAATCCATGTCTTTCCCATAGGACTGTAAGTTTCCTAAGATCATGGAGCCTGTGTCTTCACTCATATTCTTAGATTTAGCACAGAGCATTGCACAAAATGAAGAGATGTTTATAATTGCTTTTGGACCAGCTATAGGCATTTAGTAGAGTATAAACTATATTCAAGTGAATAACGTTTGTCACTCTAAAAATATGATCGAAATCTAAAATTTAAATGTTTAAAATACCATTCAAAATAGCAAAACAGGATAGAAACCAGCCCATATTTACTAAGGAAGGAGGAGTGTTTTCTGGCACGTAAGCAGCCAGTTCCAAGTCAGAAACACTGTAAATAACTAATTAAAAAATCTTTGTTGTGATAAAAATAAAATGCCGTAAGCAGTTTAACCTGCTTTCTCCAACTCATTTAGCTCCTTCCTCACTGCGTGAAGGCCTTTACAAAATAGACACCAGCTTTGCAGAAAGTATTTTTGAACAATTGAAATATGAAAAAATTTTTTTGTTAAGGCATGCCATCTGTTTTGATTTTTTGGAGCCCAATGATTTTATCTTCCCTGAGATTCAAACCACCTCACCCTTTATAGAAATTCATTAAAACTTCACTGCAGGGGGAAGGTGAACAGGAGAATCACAACCATAGAATATGAAAAATAGCTGCTTCTGCTCTGTTTTCTGCATTCAAACCTCCCAATTATTCCAGGGTGTTTCTACCACTTTGAACAATTCTTCTCAGCTCTGCAGGCTCTCTGGGCAAGAAAATTTGGAGCTAGATTCCAATTTGACAACTCAATTCCTAACCAATCTACACTGGCACAATTATGTCTTCCATACCATTGCACAAATCCAATTAAAATCACTACTGTTTTGGGTAATAAAGTATTGCAATATTTCTCAAAGTCAAATTGAAATCCAGGGTTTCGAAGTTGCCACCACTGCACGCACGTTTCACATTCCAGTATTAGGAAGCAATATACAATTAGCGGAAGCAGTTTGTGTGAAGCTCTCAAATGTATGTGGCTAAAGGTAAATTTTTAGAACATACTTCCTCCTCCTTAATTAAATTACAAAATTAAATGTCCCCTTTCCATGGGAAACTGTTAAATGAAACTGGGGTACAGTGGAAAGAGCACTGGTCACAAATGTGAGAGCCTCTGGTTTCAATCTGCAATTGTGCCACTAACTAGCTATGAACAATGTCTCAGAGTCTCAGTTTCTTCTCATGCGAATGAGGGCATGGGACCTCTTGATTTCTGTGATCAGTTTCAGCCCTATAATTTGAAGAAATGCAATCTACCTATCACATTACCTAGTCTGTGAAACCCAATAGATGTTCATGGAATCTTGAATAAGCAACTGAATGCCTATATGTAAGTGGGCACATGAAGAGGCTTGTAAGAGTCAATGTAATGCAAGAAAATAGAAGGGAAAATTATGGATAATGAAATGAGTAGCTAAAAAGAAAAAGGAAAAAAAAGACAAATTAAATATTATTCCTTTTCCTCTGGTATGCTGGACACCACTGTTTCATCTGCTACTTATTGTTCTTTCAGGTACTGTTTGCTCCTAAACCAGTAGTGAAAGGAATTATACGGTATTAAATTATCTCTTAGTTAGTATTCAGCTCAGCTACTGGCATCGGAAAATCCAAAACAATAATGGCTTGACTGAAAAAAAATTAGCTCTCATTCCATGTAAATTAGGCAGTTCAGAACTGGTGGTGTATATCCATGACCATCAGGAGCACAGTCTCCCTCTGTCCTTTGCTCTCTCGTTCTTAAAAGGAAAAGTCCACCCTGAAGCCAGAATGGCTGATCTGGCTCTAGCATTTCTGCATGCCAGAGCTAGGAGAATGAAGAGGAAGAAAAAAGCTTGCCTCTTTTTGAGGACACATTTCAGAAAGTGCACCTAGCACTTCCTCTTACACACACAAAACATAGTCACATCGCCGCACAAAGATATCAAGGAGGCTGAAAACTTTAGTCTCTTTCTGAGAAACTGTTATTACCAGTCAACACTTGGGGGGTGTTCATTGCTTTGGTATAAGGTCAACATGGATATTGAGGGTTTATACCTCCCATTGGACTTCTGGTCTGTGTACAAAACCTTGGTCTGGGATTGAGAGGAGAACTATGAAATATCTCTGAAAATGCCTAACTTTCATTTTCTGTGTCTCTCGCATTCTTCTAACAGTTGTTTCCTACTGAGCTCTCCTAACCTGGAGGAAACTGTCCACATAAACCCTTCAATTTAAATCTATTAGATGCTTACTGTGATATCTCATCAAAGAATGTTTGCATTTTCAAAGAAAAATTTCACACAGAGGTCAAAATGTAAGGCTAAAAATGAAGTAAATGTCTGTTTAAATAAAGTCCCCTTGAATGTATATCTCAGTAAAGAGAAGAAGAGTTTTATGAGACACTGTTCCCTGAGCAGCTCAAATGATATTACCAACCATCACCAACTAGCAATAGGACCAACCTTGACAAATTCATTCTTGTATTTTCTCCAATAGTTCTTGTTCCATCTTTCCACTGGGCTATGATCTTCTTATCTTCTTATTAAATGTTACAAAGATACAGATATTTATTTTTATTTAAAAACACATATATACATGTATATACATGGTATACAGCTGGGCTTTATTTTTATATAATTACATTTGGTCTTCTAAGTCTAAAAGGACATCATAGTTTGTTGTCATTGAAAACTTCAGGTTACAAGTTCACCAATCTTAGTAGACTCTAATTTATGGACTCTAATGTGTTCACATGCCATTAATAATATCAAACTTTAAATGAATAATAATTATGCTAATTAAAAGTAATAATAATGACCTAAAAGACATCTATTATTATAAGACATTCCAACTTATAGAAGACATTCAGCTCTTAATATGTCCTGCTGTGTCCACCAGTGAGAGCACAGGGATTACTTTTCATTCCATGTTGTGAGTTACCACTCACTCAGTTCATTCTATAGCCACTATGGTCTACTGGGTAAATTCCAGACTCTAAAATAAATAGCTAAAGAGTATGACAGCTCTGATATCTACAGAGTTCTGCATTTTAAAACAATGCAGACTGTTTGAAATTGTACAAGCATCTGGTAGGTGTTATCCCATTTAAACATGGTGTACTTTTATTCTAAACAAAAAGGCTAGAAAATTTTAGTATTCATTTAAAGATACCACAGTTATTCCCAGGAGTTGAAAATAACTAGGACACAGTTCCATGACCATTTAGCCCACCAATATGCATATTCCTCAGGAAGCATCTGCTTGGGGTTCCCAAAGCAACTCAATTCAGACTTGGTCAGAGATGATAAAGAATGGTACATAAAATGGGGAAAAGGATCAGTAAGGGGCATATTGATTTTTCTAATTTACTTCTTATAATGAAGAGAAGGAAAGAGAGTAAAAGGAAGAATATGTTTTAGTTGTCATGTTGTCAATATGTCATGTTGGTTATGATGGTTCTCAAATTTTAGCATGCATAAAAATGGTAAGTTTTTAAAAGTGCAAGTTCATACAGATTTCTGGAGTTCCATCTTGTAAATCCAGCATACAATTTAGAATTTTTTAAATTATTATTATTACAAGAAACCTAGGCAATTTTGATAAAGGTTGTGGCATGCAGAATAATGTCTCCTCCCACTCCACTAAGAAGCCCATGTTCTAATTCCTGGAACCTGTGAATGTTATCTTGCATGGAAAAAGGAAACTTCCAGATGTGGCTATGGTTAAGAACCTCGTTATGGAGAGAAAATGGATTATCTAGGTGAGTCCAATCTACTCACATGAATCCTTAAAAGCAAAGAACTTTCCCTAGCAGTGGCCAGAGGGAGGCGTGACCACAGGAAAATGGTCAGAGAAATGCAACATTGCTGGCTTTGAAGATGAAGGGAGCCATAAAACAAGGAATTTCAGTGTCTTCTAGAAGCTAGAAAAGGCAAGGAAACAGATTTCCCCTAGAACGTCAAGAAAGGAACACAGCCCCGCTGACACATTGATTTTAGCCCAGTGAGACCTGTGTTGGATTCTAACCCACAGAACTACAGGTTATAAATTTGTGTTGTTTTAAGCCACTAAGTTTGTGATAATCTGTTACAGCAACGATAGAAAACTGATACACAGGTAGTCTGAGAACCACACTTTGAATTCCTATTAAGCATTTAATAATACTAAAATGCTAAATCAAGTGCCATTTTAATAAAATAAGTTTTCCTCAAAAGGGAAAAGGTTTCTTTAGTATTTGATAATTATTTAAGTTCAGTAATGGGGGTATTGTTTCTTCTTATGACGTGTTTCTAAAGCATATATGAAACTTTTATTTTTCAATTTCATCAAAAACTAAAGAAAGTAAAAAAAAATCAGTAAGGTAATGTGAGGATGAGAAATAAAAGAAAGAATGCAGGGAGAAAAAAGGAATGATAAGGAAGAACCAAAAAGAGAATAAAGGAGAGAGTCTGTGTACTTTTATTGGGGTAAGCAGCCTGATAAAGGATTTTAGTACTTTTATGTTACAAATAAATATAAAGGCCTGACAAGCTAAAAAAAAAAAAAAAAAAAAAAAAGCACATCATGAAGTGGCCTAATAGCCACAGCTGTTCTACAATGGAGTAGAATTTTTTCTGAATATGCCAATGCTATAATGTATTGTGTCCTGCAAAGCACATGTGCATCAGTAGTTTTTCTTCTGTTCTAAATGTGGCTCACACTCCCTATTACATATTAAATTGAAAATGTTTTCATTTATCCTCTCCAAACATTTTGATATTTTTAACTTCTGTAATTAATTCTCTGAGTTTGCTAAATACTATGAATTTCCCAAATCTTGGATTACAAATCAATACATTTTAAGCTCAATAACCCAAGCAAATTTTCTTAACCTCTTCTCTAGGGCCAACCACAAACAAAACTGTAAACAAGTGAAATATGTCTTGAATGAAGTGTTTTATCCTGCAAGAGGCCACGGTCAGTCCCACTGGTTGGAAATCCCAAGGCAATATGGAAAGCCCCTAAATTGTTTGTGAGCCCCAGGGTGGGATAATCTGGGGACTGTATGACAGATTTAAGTTTCCATAATTCAAAGTCAAAGATTAGGTCCTGAAAAAGTGGGCAGTTTCAACACATACTAGTTAATATGTAGAAGATACAACCTTCCAGCTTGGTAAGAGTAAGTGGTCTTGGTAATTCTCTGACCCAACTGGACTTCATCCTGAATCTAGCTAAATATACACCAACTCCATGTGCACTGCCTTAGGAAAGACTTCCTTCTCCCACTGTATTTTTCTAGTTTAATGCTGTTGTTTACCAGAAATAGTCAATGCTTTCTGCCATGTGTATAGAAATACCTTATTTCTGCTGACACACTAGTCCACAGGGACTTGGTCCGCCATAAACCTTCTCTCTGTTAACATCTCTGTATACCTTTAGCACTTTATTTCTCCTCTGTCCCACTCACCCAATGCTCCAGCTATCTCAATGATCATTATGTCAGAACATTAAGCACAATTCATAGATACAATCAGCTCTGCTGTAATGCACGTTCTGAATATGTGAATTTATTTTAATACAATTAATATATTAGGGAGCAATTTGAGCATAACAGAATTTTAAATTTGTCAATGTGTGATTTTGTCAGCAAGCTATAAATAGAGACTTAAAAAAATTGGAACAGCATCTAATGAAATTACAGATTGCATTTGTTACGTCTTTTAAAATCATCTTTTAATCTAAAATACTTTATACTATTTTTTTAATGACAAAGGGGGGTCAAGTCAAGTGTTCTTCTAGAATGCCTCAGATTGTTTTTCTGGGCTTATCTGATTGTCTCTTCACTTTTTTCATATTCAAAGTATTTTAATATTTTCTGGCACATATTTGTGAGGTACAGTATATTATTTCAACACTTGCATATACTGCACAATGATTCACTTAGGGTAGATAGCAGGTTTTGTACCCATTAGTTCACCATTTCTACTGCTCCCAACACTCCTCTCTTCCCAGCCTCTGGTAACCACTATTCTATTTCCATGAGAACCACCTTTTTTCTTTCTTTTTTTTTTTTTTAGATTCCACATATGAGTGATATTATTCAGTATTTGTCCTTCTATGCATGACTTACTTCAATTAACATGATGATTTCCAGTTCCATCCATGTTGCTGCAAATGATAGGACATCTAATTTTTTTATATAGCTGAGTAGTATTCCATTGTTTGTACATATCACAGTTTTTTTTAATCAGTTCATCCATTGATGAACATTTAGGTTGATTCCATCTCTCTCCATAAGAGTGCAGGTGTCTTTCTATTATACTGATTTCACTTTCTTTGCTCATATTGCTAGTAGTAGGATAGCTGGGTCATAAGGTAGATCTATTTTTAGTTCCCCAAGGAAACACCATACTGTTTTCCACGGTGGCTGTACCAATTTACACTCCCACCAGCAATATAGGAAGGTTCCTTTTTCTCCACATCCTTGCCAGCATTTGTTATTTTTTGTCTTCTTGATAATAGCCATTGGAACTGGAGTGAGATGATATCTTATTGAGGTTTTCCCTGATGATCAGTGATGCTGAGCATTTTTTCACATATCTGTTGGCCATTTGTCTGTCTTCTTTTGTGAAATGTCTGTTCAGGTCCTTTGCCCATTTTTCAATTGGGTCATTTGGGTTTTTTGCTGTTGAGTTATTTGAGTTCCTTATTCTGGATATTAGCCCCTTGTCTGATGTGTAGTTTACAAACACTTTCTCCCATTCTATAGGTTGTCTCTTCACTTTGTTGATAGTGTCCCTCGTTGTGCAGAAGCTTTTCAGTTTGACAAAGTCCCACTTATCTATTCTTGCTTTAGTTGCCTGTGCCTTTTGTAGTTGTAGGTGTAGTTTTGCCCAAAAAAAACGCTGCCCATTCCCATTTCATGGAGTATTTCCCCTATGTTTTCCTCTAGTAGTTTCATAGTTTTAAGTCTCAAATTTAGGTCTTTGATTCATTTTGAGTTGATTTTTGTGGATAGCGAGAGATAGAGGTCTAGTCTCAATCTTCTGCATGTGATTCCATTTTTCCCAGCACCATTTGTTGAAGAGACTGTCCTTTCCCCATTGTATATTTTTGACACCTTTGTCAAAAATCAGTTGGTTGTAAATGTGTGGGGTTTTTATCAGTGTGCTCTATTCTACTTGATGGAGTTTGGATGTTTTGTCATCCCAGAACTCATGTGGAAGTTTGATCCCCAATATGGCAGTGTTGGAAACTGATTGAATCATGGGGGCTGATCCCTCATGAATGGATTAGTGTTTTCCCTAGGTGGGGGGAGTAATGAATGAGTTCTTGCTCTATTAGTTCCTGCAAGAGCTGGTTGTTTAAAAGACCCTGTCACCTCCTCTCTCACTCTCTCTCTTGCTTCCTTTCACCATTTGACTTGCTTGTAACCACTGGTTGCCTGCTGCTTTCTGCCATAAGTAGAAGCAGGCTGAGACCCATGCTAGATGCAGCTGTCCCAGAATCATAAGCCAACAAACCTCTGTTCTTATAAATTACCCATTCTTGGGTATTTCTGTTATAGCAACACAAATGGACTAATACACTATTCCATTGGTCAATTTGTTTTTATGCCAATACCATGCTGTTTTGGTTACTATAGCTTTACAGCGTATTTTGAACTCAAGGAGTATGATGCCTCCAATATACTGTATATAAAATATAGTATATTTTGAAGTCAGGGAGTATGATGCCTTTAACTTTGTTCTTTTTGTTCAAGATTGCTTTAGCTATACAGAGTCTTTTGTAGTTCCATACAAACTTTAAGATCAGTTTTTCTATTTCTGTGAAGAATGTAACTGGTATTTTGATAGGGATTGCACTGAATGTATAGATTGCTTTGGATAATACAGACATTTTAATTATGTTAATGCTTTCAACCCATGAATATGGGATATCTTTCCATTTATTTGTGTCCTCTTCAATTTTTTTCACCAATGTTTTAGAGTTTTCATTGTAGCAGTCTTCACCTTCTTGGTTAAATTTACTCCTAGGTATTATATTTTCTTGATTTCTTCTTTGGCTGTTTTGTTATTGGCATATAGGAAGGCTATTGATTTTTATGTGTTGATTTTGTATCCTGCCATTATACTGAATTCATTTATTAGTTCTACTAATTTTTTGGTGGAGTCTTTAGGGTTTTCTATGTACAGAATCATGTCATCTGCAAATAGGGATAGTCTGACTTCCTCCTTTCTGGTTTGAATGCTCTTTTTTGCTTTCTCTTGCCTTACCACACTGGCTAGAATTTCTAGTCCTATGTCAAATAAGAGTGGGGAAAGTAGACATACTTGTCTTGTCCCAGATCTTAGAAGAAAAGCATCCAGTTTTTGTCCATTCCGCATGATATTAGATGTGGGTTTGTCGTATATGGCCTTTGTCATGTTGAGGTATGTTTCTTCTATACCTAATTCTTTGAGTGTTTTTTTATCATGAAGTGGTGTTGGATTATATCACATGCTTTTCTGCATCTATTCAAAAATGATCATATGGGTTTTTTTTTCCTTCATTCTTTTGATGTGATGTATCATATTTATAGATTTGCATATGTTGAACCACACTTGCATTCCTACAATGAATCCCACTTAATCACGGTGTATGATCTTTTTAACGTGTTATTAGATTCTGTTTCCTAGTATTTTGTTATGAATCTTCCCATCTGTGTTCATTAAGGATATTAGCTGTAGTTTGTTGTTGTTGTGTCTTTTTCCAGTTTGGGTCTGAGGGTGATACTGGCCTCTTAAAATGAGTTTGGAAGTATTCCCTCCTTTTCAATTTTTTGGAATAATTTGAGAAGAATTGGTATTCATTCTTATTTAAATGTTTGGTAGAATTTGGCGGTGAAGCCATCTGGTCGTGGGATTTTCTTCATTGGAAGACTTTTTATTACTGCTTCAATCTCATTACTCATTATTGGTCTGTTTATGTTTTCTAGTTCTTCATGATTCAACTTTAATAAGTTGTATGTGTCTAGAAATTTATCCATTTCTTCTAGATTGTCCAGTTTGTTCACATATAGTTGTTAGTAGTCTCTTATGATCCTTTGTATTTCTGTAGTATCAGCTGTAATTTCTCCCTTCTCATTTCTGATTTTATTTATTTGAGTCTTCTCTTTTTTTTTCTTCATTAGCCTTGCTAAAGGTTTATAAATTTTGTTTATCTTTAAAAAAAAAAACTCTGTTTCATCAAACTTTTGTATTTTTTAAATCTCTAATTCACTCATTTCTGCTCTGATCTTATTTCTCTCCTTCAACTGATTTTAGAGGTTTGGTTTGTTCTTGTTTTTCTAACTCCTTGAAGTGTGACATTAGGTTGTTTATTTGAAGACTTTCTTCATTTTGGATATAGACATTTATTGCTATAAATTTCCCTCTTAGAACTGCTTTCACTGTAGCCCATAGGTTTTGGTATGTTGTGTTTTCACTTTCATTCATCTCCAGGAATTTTAAAATTCCCTTCTTGATTTCTTCTTTGACCCATTCATTGTTTAGAATCATATTGTTTAATTTCCATGTATTTGTATGATTTCTAGTGTCCCTTTTGCTGATTTTTAGTTTTATTCCATTGTGGTGAATTCCATTGTAGTTGATATGATTTCAGTTTTTTTAAATTTGTTGAGACTTGTTTTGTGCCCTAACATATAGTCTATTCTAAAGAATGTTCCATGTGCTGCTAAGAAAAATATGCATTATGCAGCTGTTGGATGAAATGTTCTATAAATGTCTGTTAGGTCCCATTGGCTTATAGTAGAGATTAATTTTGGTGTTTCCTGGTTAATTTTCTGTCTGGATGATCTGTCCTTTGTTGAAAGTGGGAAATTAAAGTCCCCAGCACAATTATTGTTGTGTTGAGGTCTATTTCTGACATTAGGTTCAATAGTAATTGCTTTATATAACTGGGTACTCTGAAGTTGGGTGCATATATATTTACAATTGTTATATTCTCTTGTTGAATTGATCCTTTTACCATTATACAATGACCTCCTTTATCTGTTTTTACTTTTCTTGACTTGTAGTCTATTTTATCTGAAGTAAGTATATCTACTCCAGCTCTTTTTTGGTTTCATTTACATGAAATATCTTCCTCCATTCCTTCACTTTCAGCCAGAGTGTTTCTTTAATGTTTGAATTAGTTTCTTGTAAGCAGCATATTGTTGGTTCTTGTTTTATATCTAAAGTCTTTATTAGAATCAGAGTAATATTTTGGAAAGAACACTTCAGAGTTGATAATTGTGAACTTTCATTTTTCTTTCTCATTTCTCCTTCTTTCCTTCCTTCTTTCTATCAACTAGGTCTATTTGTTATCCTATCAAGATTTCTACTAACAAATCAAGAAAAATGCTTAATTTTTCCCTCTAATTACTAATTTTCATAATAAGAGTAGGTAAAATAGGAATATGGATTTTCTAAGAATGATGAAAAACTAAGAAGCCATAAAAGAGGCTGATAAAAATGAGGTAAAAGTTTCTTTTAAAGTATGTATCACAAGATTATGATGAAATCAAAAGAAAAATTAGAAATAAATATTTATTACTCAAATCATAGATAATGGCTAATTTCTTTAAAGGAAAAAATTTTCTATTAACCAGTAAGTAAAGCACAAATAGAAAAATGAGAAAAACAACAGTTTTCATGATAGAGAAATGCAAATCACTCAAATATAACATCTCACCTAATCAACTGCCAAAGATCAAAGATGTATCAATGCACAATTTTTATCAATCTATAATAATACATATATTAATTATAAAAATACATTAAAATTAGGTAAAGAAACAGGTGTTCACATGTGTTGCTATTGGAACTCTAAATTGGTACAAACTTTATGGAATGCCATTTGGTAATTATCAAAACAAAAAAAAATCCATAGATACTTTGACCCAGCAATTCCCCTTCTAAAAATTTAGCCTATGGCTATTCTTACACAGTTTGAAACTGACATTTTTAAACTAACAATATTTGTTTTAATTACATTTTTAGTAATAAAAATAGAAGAAATCTAGTGTCCATTCATTGGAGTTGATTAAATAAATTTCAATTTTGGCAGGCTTATAAAACAGAATATTATGTAACAATGGAAAGAATACGGCCTAATAATGTGAAATAATTGTAAATTTATTTTAAGTGAAAATGCAACATGCTGAACAGTGTGTACAATATGCCAGGGTTAATATTTATTTTAAAAAACCTGAAAATAGCTGTATGCATACAAGGGCGTGCATAGACATGCACACACACACACATTGCACACATATATAGGTATGTATTTTCTTGCATATTCATGCACTATCTGCAAAAGTAACTGGTAGCAACTCCTGAGATGAGAACTGTGTGGCTAGGAATAGTGGCTGGAGAGAACGTTTTACTATATATTCTTTTCTACCTTGTGAATGTCATGAATTTGTGGATATATTACCATTCAAAAATAAGTTAAAAAACATACATGTGACAGGAAGAGATTACCTAATAAATGAGTCTTGTTAAAGAGGAGAAATTCAAAAACTGAGAGCTGAGGCTCTCCAATACTTAGAGTGCAAAATACAAAAGAAAACCATGTGAGAAGACTGAGCAGGAATAGCCAGTGATGTGAAAATAAAACCAAGTTATTACAGTGAAGGAGGCAGGCAGCTTATTCGCTCCAAATCAGTTTAGCCTTCTTAGAGAAATAAAACCTCAATTTTCACCAAGTCCATGGTTGGCCAAAATAAATGTTATATTTCTCAGCTTTTCTAACAGGGGTGTATAGGAGGTTGAATAGTGTTCACCCAAAATTCACGTTCCACTTGAAACCTCAGGATGTGAACTTATTTGGAGATAGGGTCTTCGCGGGTGTAATTAAGCATCTCAAGATGAAGTAATCCTGGATTTGGTGGGGTAGGGCCTAAGTCCAGTAACTGGAAAAAACTTAAAAGAGGAGGAAAGAACTGGGAGAAACACACAGGCATGCACAGAAAAGAATGTGATGTGAAGATGAAAGCGGAGATTAGTGTTATTCTATTACAAGTCAAGGAATGCCCAGAGCCACCAGAAGTTGAAAGAAGCAAGGAGTAATCCTTCCCCAGCACCTTCAGTGGGAGCACAGCCCGGTGACACCTTGATTTCTGACTTGTAGCCTTCAGAACTATGAGAGAATGAAATTCTGTTGTTTTAAGTCACCCAGTTTGTGGTGGCTATGGCAGCCCTGGGAAACTTATATAGGGTGTATAACCATGTATTTAGATTTTGACCTATCAGATGAGAAGAACGTGTGAACATTCTGGATTATACCCTTGAAGGGATGGAGTTTCTCTTTGGCTGGAATGTGAATGTAAGTTGAGCACACTGGATGTGCAGATAAGGCAAGGGCAAAAACCTAGGAAGCAATGAGAGAGAAGGTGCCTGGGCCTGGGTGATTTTGTAGTCACCATGCCAGCTTGAATTTATATATGACAAAAAAAATTAAATTGCATTTTCTTTAAGCCATGGTTTTGTTGGGGCTCTATCATATCAGATGAACCTACATCCAAAATAATACAAGAAAGAGTTTTAATAAAGAAGGAGTGATCAGCTGAGCCAAATGCTCTCGAGGTCCAACATGGTGAGGACTAATAACTGAGCATTGAACTTGGAAAGATCAAAGTTAGTAATGACCTTGACAAGTACTGGTTGAAGCAGAACTGGTTGAAGTAGAATAGTACAGACAAGAGCTTAATTGGATTGAGCTCAAGAGAGAATGGGAGTTAAGGAAGTAGAGACGGTAAATATAGATACTGCTTTTGAGGAGTTTTACAATACATGGAAAGAAAGAAATGAAACAGTACCTGGATGAAGGTCAAGGGAATGCTTTTTCTTTCTTTTTTTTTTTTTTTCAAAATTACCTCCTGAAGATTCCTCAATGTTACTCACCTTACTTATCTCCGTTATTCTCTTCCTAAGCCAAGTTGTAGTAATATCTCACCTGGAACACTGCAGTAGGCTCCTAACTCATTGATTACACCAATCCTTGCCCATCTCCAAACAATTCTCCATATATCAACTAGTATAACTTTTTTAAAGTACAAATACATCACTACTCTGCTTCAAACTTCTCTGTGATCAGTTTAAATCTAAAAGCCATAAGACACTAGCCTCACATCATGCCTTTATCATTGTGCTCAAGCCAGGGCCACAGTGTCTCCCATCCTACTCTAGAAAAATGGTGCCTCTTGGAGTCATGCAGTTCAGTCTGTGCAGCCCATTTGGCAGCCTCTGGCCCAGCCACATACACATCTTTTCATGCCCGGCCCTTGCATTCTCATGGCTCTCACTCATGCTTTTCCCTCCATCTGGAATTCTTCCAATTCTTCACCTACCTTGTTCCAATTCATCCTTTAATTGTTAGCTAAACATAGGTTCTCAGCGAAGTTTTCTCCAATGTACCACAAATTAGGCTGCATTCCTTATTATATATTCTCATGGTTCTTTGCACTTTTTTGTCATAGAACTTATTTATTTTCATTAAATTGAATCCCTCATTTGTGCAAATTAAATTATGTTAAGTTATGCATTTAACAAAAAGCAGCATAGCAGAGCACAGGCTTTGGAACCAGACCAACCAATGTTTAAATCCTGATTCAGCTACTTCCTAGCTTTGTGACCTTGGATAAATTGCTTGATTATCTTCAGGTTCCTCATCTGTAAAATGGGATAATTATAGTTTATACTTAATGGGGTTGTTATGGGAATATGGATTAAGTACGTGAAAGTCTAAATGTAGAGGCATGCGTATAAATATACTTGATATGTGTCATGGCACATAATTGAGACATAGAACAATTATAGTCATATTGGACAGAATGATAGTTGTCAATTCTATGAGTGGCACAACCGTAATTTAAGGTATTATTAAAGTGGGCCATAAGGGGTTATTTCATTTCACAATTGTGGATGATCTGAAGCACTTTTGCATATTTGATTAAAGTATGTTTCTTTAAACAGGCTTTATACACATGTGTGGAAGATACCATGGGATGGTTCAAATACCCAGTGCCTGTTTTTCCCACTTACCTTGCCCAAAATATAGCTTTGGGTGCAGAATTCTAGAATTCCGAGCTTTCTAGCAAACAGAAATGACCAGATGACCAAGTTCTGGCCAATGAGAAGGGTGTATAAATCCCTGGGCAGGATTACCTCATCAAATTAAAAAACAAATCCTTGCAAGGAGAAGGCTTAGGTAGTATGCTTACTAAATTCTTTGCCAAATTTCACTGCTCAGAATTCAATTGTGATGTCTAGGGGTGCAGCAACCTTTTCTTACTTCCATAAGATCCAAAACCACATGCTTAAGAATGGTAAACCAAGGGAATGGAAAGATCCAGGTTCACTGATGACTTTCCTTGTATGGCTATAGAATCCCTGGATACTCACACTGGATTTCTTGTCATGAGAGCAACATTAACCCTGAGACTGAATACACAGACAATGGCCAAATCATATATGACAATAGAACTCTGATCCACATACAAATCCCAGAAAACCAAACCACAATCTGCAGCAATGACCCCAGAATGGTCAGGACTTGTCAAGGGTAATGGACAACTTCCCAATTTTTGCTACCTCTCCTTCTTCCAATTCAGGACCAACTCCAAAAAAAACCAAGTTTTCTTTCCAAATCAATCACATAAAATGACCTATTTCTAGTTATCCCACTTCCAGCTTCTCCACACCAACAACCTCCAAGTAGAGCATATGTGAAACCTTACCTTTTTTCAACTATATTTTTCACTCCTTTAATTGCCTTTGAGTCTCTGCCAAATGCAAGTGATTGTGTCTGACTCCCTTGCTATAGAAAGTTCTCAGTAAATAGCTTCTATTTGTTCTCATTTGAGTGTTCTTCATTTATTTCTACAACCCCATATTTGCTTAAACATCTGCTTGCCAGTTTTTCTGTTACTCAAAGCTAACTGAAATCTTAATGCAGTATTGTTGTCTTGCTGTTATTTTTAATAAACCACTTATTGTATTTTACTAACAGGTAAAGACGTCTGTTCCATAGTGCAATGCTTTTCAAACTTTAGTGCAGATATAAATGTCCTGGGGTTCTTACTTAGTATGTCTGGGATGAAGTCTAAGACTCAACATTTCTAACTCCCAGATGACATCAATGCTACTGATGTGAGGGTCACACTCTGAGCAGCAAGGCAGGTATTTGGATTTCTACCTTCAACAACAATATAATAATTTAAAATAGCAATTTTCCTCATTTTATTAGGGAAAGAGGGATGCTGGAAAGGCATGTAAGTCCAGCCAAGAAAATGCAAGTGGTTTTTCATGTTCCCTTTGCCCCCAGTCTTCAATTCTTTGGTGTCCCGGGCTTTTCTGGTTTCTCTTCTAGACCCTCTGTATAGACAAAGACAGAAAGAGTTTAGCAAATGCATTAAAAGACCAAGGATCTAATCTGAATCTGTTGTTCAAACATGCTCTTTCTTGTGAAATGAGATGAGAAACTGTGCTTGACTACCCAACAGTCACACAATCTGGTCCTACCATATCAAAATGAAGATGCAGCAGCGCTTTGTAAATGAGAAGAAAATGTGCTTAGAATGAGTGCTGAGTCTCCAACAGATCAATTTGAGAATGAGAGATAAGAGAATTCATCATCAAATATGATTTCCTATGCTACATTTTTTACATTCAAAACAAACATACAGAATTTCCCAAATCACTTTGCTATACAAACACTGTAACAATAAAAAGGAGGGGTACTCCACTATAATAAATAATAAATCTATTTTTTAACATCACAGGAAGTTGTGCTCTGAATTTCTGGAGGAGATTCTACCTGTCAAAAATTTAGTAAGACTGAGCCTGAAACCTTGTTTAAACAAAATTTTCACCAGAGGCCATGTCAAAAGAAGAAATAACATATTTGAATCCAGTCATTGTCTTTTTTCTAGTCATCCTGAAAGGCATGAAATTCAAATAGAGTTTGCCACAACTCCCAGAGATCATAAAGGCTATCTTCAGTCTCAATTAATTTTACACCAACTTGGTCTTACAAACATTGAGAATAAATCTACAAAGCACACATAGTTTTGAGAATTATAAGTCAGAATGGCTGCTCAGTTCATACAAAATAAAGCCATCATCAAACCCCTCCCCCTGGCACCTGGAAATCCATAATACCCACTGGAGGAGAGAAAGGCCATTGTATCTCCTACCTGATAAATAGATATAAAGCCTATATACTAGCAATTACATCTTAATAAAGTGGCAATCTGACAATCTTTGTGCTCTGATAGCGTAACAGAGTAAATACAATCTTAAACTTGGTAGATAACCAATACAGCTTTAATATTTCTCTTGACTAAACATGCTTGACTAAACATTAGACTGACTTCTTGACTCTAGGCCTTGACTTTCCTTTTCTTAGAGCATTTATCTCAGAAAACTTAGAACTGTAGAGTCTTTCTCCACCCCTTTGAGATATTTTTCATCAAAGGAAGATAGAAAGCAGTCATGAAAAAATCTTTTAATCTTTGTGGGAGGATAGGAGCCTAACTTCTGTGGGTGCCTTGCTCCAAATTATATAACCACCTCCTATCATGAACATAGAAGAAAGTTTAATTTTCCTTTGGGTAAGGCCAACTAGCAAACACAAGTAACCTATAATCTCCCCATCTCAGCTCTTAAAACTCTCCCACCCTTTGTTTAGGTGGAGTTGAGCTCAGACTGAGTTCTGGCCTCTCTCCCCTATTGTAATAATTGTGAATAAAGTCTTCATTGCCCATTTAAATTTACCCAGTATAATTTTTGCTTTGACATAGACATTCAATTGTGTAATTTATTATTAAACAAATGTACCCATGTTCTCTAATATATACACCACTAAACTAGTAAGAGGAGGCAACTTTCCAATACTAATAACCACAACTACAATCACATAACAACAACAAAAGCATGAGTCTTCTGGATTGGAAGAAGGTAACAACTAATTAATATGTTTACTAAATCTCACAACAAACATATATTAAGTTTATACCATATTCCAGGTAAAATTTGGGAAAATAGAGGTACAGAGATAAAAGGCACACTCGTTGTTCACTGTCACATTCAGCTGTTACGGGAGTCTGAAACGTAAATTAACAACTGTAATTCAGTATGGTAATTGCTTTCAGAGAAGTACATGCACAGAGTCTTTAGTAGGTCAAAGAGGAGTATCTAATTTAGATTGGGGAGGTTTTAGAGAATAAGTGACATTTTAATTACAACTTGAATGATCAGTAGGTATTAACCAGGCAGAGAGTTAGAGAATGGTTGATCTAGTGAGCAGGAACAACATGCATAAGCCACAGAAACATGAAAAAGCAGAGCAAAATCTGAGCTGACCAGCAGTTGAGTGTGTGGCTGGTTCCGAAAGTACATGTGCAGTCCTTGAATCTCTTTTTCCCCTCACCCGGCAACCCATCTTTCACTAAGTACTTTCAATTTATCTCCCAAAACAAAATCTGTTCACTTCTCACCTACTTAGGATATTCCACCCTACTTAAGATAACTTTGTAAAACCACAATAGATTTTCAGGTTTCCATTTCAGAGTCTCAGAATTGAGCCTTTATGATTTGAGCAAGGTCAGAACACTATTGTAATGGTTAGCACAGAATTCAGCCACTTTCTGCTACCTCATCATTACCACCCTGGTCTGCCTTCCTATCTCCACCTGGTTCATCACAGCAGCTTCTTACTCAGTCTCCCTGCTACCACTCCTTGCCCTCCAATGGCCTAATCTTCAAAACAATCCTTTAAAAATGCAAATTATGTTACCGTCTTGGTTAAATTTGTGCAATGACTTCCCATTGCCATTAGAATACAATCTGCACTAATTATTTGAGGGGAGGGGAATATTTCTCTTCTACTCTTCATGAATGGTTTTATAAAGGGATTTCCCTAAATACTCCTAGGCTTTTGCTCCATTTTCAAATCTTCTCAAGGGAGGTATCTTTAATTACTAGATCAGTGAATTGGGAGAGGAAGTGGACACACACGGCTTAGCCCCTTGCTTTTTCCTCTCACTATGAGATGGATGGATTTGCAGGGATCCTGCCTGCAGCCCTGCTCTCAGCCAGCAAGAGAAAGAGCCCTGGCCTCAGTGGAGATTTTTTCATGACTGCTTTCTTATTTAGAAATTCATCTCCAATGTTTCCATCACTCTCCTATAGAAACTTCTGTTATTTCTTTATAACACCATTCAGTGACTAATATTTTCTTGACCGTTTCTGTTTTCTTTTTCTTTTATTTTTTTCCTTTCTTCCCACGCTGGAATGTAAATTCTTAACAGCAGCAATCTTTTCGTTCTTATACAATCCTATATGTCCAAAGCCTATAACCAGACCTGGCACAGGTAGAAAATACATAATTGTTAAATAGCTGAATCTAGAGAAGTAAAAAAAGGCTAGATAATAAAAGACAGCAAAGGGCCTAGAATTTCACAGCACAAAAACTTTGCCCTCTTCAAGCGGAGGAATTTTTAAAAATTAAAACTTAAAAAAATTATTCAAAATTTCCCAAACTGAACAAAGTATAAAAGAAAGTCAAGTAACTAAATTCTCAAATAATGATTTTTGTAAGGCTTATTAAGAAATAAATAAATTAGCTATAGCTATGTAGAATATATGATGTTTTCTTTGGCTAGCTGAAAGAAATACATCAATAGACAAGTTAGGACTTGATTACATCACAAATGGTCACAAATAATTAATTCCTTAATACCTTAATGTAGATTTACAGTTTATCTATACATAAGAGCCTGAGAAATGTAACTGGGTTTGCTGCCCTATGTGAGTAACTTCTAATTTTCATATTCTATTAATCACTTTTAATCCCGCACACATAAAAATGCTGCTGCCCCCCCCCCCCCCGCCAGGTGTCTAAATAGAAACATTCATTTTGTAAATAAAAGCATGTGTAACCTGACTCATTAATCTCTAACACTGCAGGTGAGTTAAAGGGCGTGATTTTAAAACAATTGTCTTGCTTGTACTATAAAAAGATGATTTTTAATTTGTTGTCAATATCTACTGGTCACTTGCTAGTGGTTTTAAGATAAGTCTCAGCTAATGTGTCTAGCTTGATTTAGAAAAATCTGAGGCACCATATATCTGACATAAAGATATTGATCTTCTTGAGTGACAGTGTTTAAATTCCCACAGTCCATATTCTCCAAATGAAATGTACTAATACAAGTGAAGATGTTCAGGAATTACAGACGAGAGATAATTTCCCCTTTTAACACTTCATTCCACTGATCCTCTCTAATTTCTCCTCTCACTGATGAAGCTTGGTAAGGCAGCTAAGCAACAAGATGATCATGGCTGCAGTCAAAGTGACATCTGATTAAGCCAAGCTTCCAGGGCTTATCTTTAAAAGTACTGGATTCTTATGCTAAGAAGTTAATCCTTGTGTTTCTGATTCAATTACATTTGTAAATTCAACCAGAGTTTTTTTTTTCAATTCTATCTCTTCTTCCATGGGTGATTACTTTGAAGAAGTTCTGATAGTCTAAGTGACATTTGCTATTTCTTTTGGGGCTCTTCAAGTAAAGTAATGTAGGTAGCCTTAGCAAATTTGCTTCACTGAAAACATCTTTCTCTTTCTATTTTTATAAAGCAAGGAGATTACTACATTTTTTTAGCTATTGATTATTATTGATTTTGCCAATGTTTCTAAAACATAAAATAATGCACAATCCACTTTCAAAGAACAAAATATCTTAACAGCGATTGATGTTTAACTAATTTTTTTGGTAAAAACCATCTTAAAATTTTTACAAACATAAAACAAAATATAAAATTTTTTTGTTTATAGATCACAACTACCACAGAGCTGAAATAAATTGAAATATTAAATGCTTTTTTAAAACCTGCAAAACTAATAAAGTTATGATTTTATTTACTGTGATGGATGATGTTGTATCACTAGAATTAAATTGCCAGAGTTAGGGTTTAGTGGTTTAAAGATGGAGCTTCAGGTCTAGTTTTATAAGTAATACATTTTTCAGTTTAACTTAATTCAGAAAATAGATTTTTGCAAAAATATGATTGCTAAGAACATACCGATAATTCCAATTTTTGTTTGCTTTTACAGAATGCTCAACCTCCCCTTACAAATTAAGTCCAGTAAGCATATTCTCAAGTTCCAATTTTAACAGTCACTTGATAACACTGAAAGCTTTCTCATTCAAATTAGCATTAAACTGATTTATAATTCAATCATTAATGGAATTGGGAAAATACAAATTATTCATTTCATATTTACTATCATAATTACTGCTAATGAAATATTATAAATTTCTATATACAAATTATGTTTAGTATAATACCTCTAACCATAACATTTATATCTGGTATGATTTCAGCACAGGTACTTTGTAGTTAGTGGACCTTACTATTTTAGGTCTCGTGATCACTCAGTTCTCCCACTAATATTTTCTGAGCTACATCAATAACTTTTTTCACAATGTATTATACAATGCATCACAATGTATTTGGCCTTCATCTGGGGCAAATGCCATCCTAAATACAAATGTAAATGTAGGCAGTATAGTTAATATGATAATCCTCAAAAGAACTCTTAAACCCCCAAGAATTTGTCCCCAGATCCACGGAAGTTTTGATTTTGGTAAAGTGATCATTTATCTAACTACAAAAAAAAAAAAGTGCAGGTAAAATTGGTGGGTACAGTGTGTATTTCAAAAGAAAATACATCCTTCTTCTTTCCTTTTCTTATCTTTTTCTAATTCCCTTCTTATATGTCCACTCCTTACTGAACCTGAGGAGGGGCAGAAAAGAACTCAGCAGGGCTACAATTGCTAGCCATCCTCTGTGTGCCTATGATTTACATACTTAATCTCATTTAATCCTCATATCACCCTTGGAAGTTAGTCAGGACACAGGAATTCAGAGTTCATATAACTTGCTCAATCCCACAAACTGCAATCTGTTTCCAAACCTAGTTTTTTTCTCTCCAAAGCCAAGGCTTTTTCCCTTGGAGGGTCAATCCAAACAACACATACCATTAAATTTAAATGATCATTGTCCATTTATGATGAGTATTTTTCCTCAAAAGACAGAAAAGTCCTTAAGAAGAGATATAGTATTATGTTCACTTTGGTGACAGGGGCCTACACACATGACGTGATATTTAATAGGCCCTTACTATTAGTCTGTTAAGTGTATGAATGGATAAATGAATGAATGAATGAATATAAGGAGGAATAAACAAATCTGTTTCTAAACATAAAATGTACATCTTCAAATCAATACAGGTTTAGAACATTCTCTCTCTGCAACTGGAATGAGACAACATTATACTGACTGACTTTTGTAAGCTTCCATTAACAAACACAGATAACAGGGAACACAGACCTAGAATGTTTGCCGTATGGAGCTAACCCTAGAAAATGTATACCTGGGTACAGTCTGTTTTATTTTTATTAGTTACTAAATGTTCTGAAGCATCATAAGTTACAAGCAGAGAGCAGGCTTTGAATGATATCATATACAAATAAAAAAAGTCTGACAAGAAATATCTGCTAGTGCATTTACTCTATTTTCTAGAGGAAAAAAAAGTAAAGAGAGGGAGAGAAAGAAAAGAAAAATTACTAATCAAAGTCCTAGGCAGTGATCTTTCTTATGGGTTACTAAAAATGACACTTAAATCTTCTTCTCTTATACCTTCCACTCTTGTATTCATGTATTCATTCATTTAGTTAAATTATTATTACTGTTGCTGTTGTTGTTATTATCATCATTACAACATACTGTTTTCAATACTGTGCTGAATTCTAAAGAGGATGTCAGAACTATTTTTTAAAAATGTATCCTGTCCTGAGAAAACAGTATCAGAGTAGAGGTGAGCAAATGATAAATCATGCAGCACAAGCAAAAATTCAAGGCAGTGTTGGGGTTCAGAAAATGATAATCCAAATTACAGCACTTTGACATGCTGAGTGCTTTGAATGAAAGGAAATTGAAAGACCTCAAAAATAAGCCTCAGAACCAAGGTCTCTCTCTCACCTTCCCCCCAGCTCCCTAACTCTTTGACCCTCTTTCTTTCCCAAAGCACCAGGAGGGAAGGACTCTCTCTGGAATTTCCTCATTTAACTAAGAAAACTTCTTTCCAAAAGAAATGCAATTGTCGTATGACCCTCTTCCTAGGACTCTCATCAAATAACCAGAAAAGATTAGCCACCAGAGAAGAGACTAAAAGTCATAACCACAGCCAGGCAGACTTTTTATCTATTCTTGTGAGGACAACACCCAGAGAATACCTTGGAGACTTTATCTGTATAATAAGACAACTTTTGTTCACAGTTGAAATTACTCCCCTCACCTTCCTACCACCTCCCCCAAAACTCAGAGTAACTTTGTCCCATGGTTCTTTGTGCTCATTCATTTCTCCTGAAACTTATTTATTCCCACACTCCCCATTTCTCTCTCCCCTATGAAGAGAATATTTACACCTCAGTCACCTGGCTCTTCTTTGAGTCCTTTATTTGTGGGACTCCATTCACATTAATAAATTTGTTATGGTTTTTCTTTTATTGATCTGTCTATTGTCAGCCATTCCAGCGAACCTTCTGAGAGGGTGGAAGAGAAGTTTCTCTTCTTATCCCTACAATGATGTAAAGTCAAATGCTAAATTGATTGGCCATGACCTTAAACATAATAAGAAAGCATAATAGCTGTCATACCTAGTATAATATACAGTGAAGTAGCAGCCACTCAAATCCTATAAAGTTATTCTTTATTTATATCTTTGACAAGAGGAATAATTCTTTTCAAAAAGTTTTACCAAAAGGAACTGTAAGAAATCTATGCAAGTGGTGTTCTCAGGTTAAAACTGAAAGTGTCTGCACCCTGAAGCTTTGAGAAGATAGTGACCATAATGGGTTTCCCAAATATCAGACCCATTGTGATTTTATTTATTCCTTATCAAGGCAATTGGAATAAAGCGGTTCAACCCAAAACATCTTAAGTCTTAGGAAAAGGAAAGCTGAATCTCAAACTTAATCATTTCAAATTCATTCCTCATTCCCACCAGAAAAAGTGCAAGAAATTTTAAAGATGTTTACTGCTATGGTTTGGAGGTCTGTGTCTCCTCCAAATTCATGTTGAAACTTGATTTCCAATGCAATGGTATTAAGAAGTGGGGCTTTTAGGGAAGCAGAGCTTAATGACCTTATAAAAGAAGTACAAGAAAGCTTTTTACCCCTTGTGCCCTTCTGTATTCAACCATGTGAGGACACAACAAAAAGGCACCATCTTGGAAGCAGAAAGCAGCCCTCATTAGACACCAAACCTGCAGGCACCCTGACCTTAGAATTTCCAGCCTCCAGAACTGTGAGAAATAAATGTCTATTATTCACAAATTACCCAGTCTCGGGTATGTTGTTATAGTAGCACAAAAACAGCTACTATATTTTTTCCAAAATAGTTTAAAATTTTTCTTTGCTAAGGTATTCTCAGAAAAAGATGTGTAAAAATTAGTCAACGAAACAAAAGTGGGATTACTTTTATATTGAGTTTCTTTACCGTGACTATTTCTGACAGAAACATCCTAAAACAGATCATTTTATATCTATATTAAAAAGTTCTCATTAATTAAGATAGTTACATTTCTTGAAATAATAGATAAATACTATGATTTATACTCCAATTCTGTCGGTAATATGATATTTAAAAGTATGAAGTTAAATTCAGAAAGCTTGAAATGTATCTTATTATTTTCAAGCTATTGAAAAAAGAAAGTTTATCAATTTTCTTTTCAAGGTAATGAGTTTCATACACCTCGGTGGAAAATATCATTAGTAGGTAGTGAAAGTAGCTTTGAGAGATGATGAGGAAGGGAAAAGGAGTAGCTACAATACTGAAATTAATGTTTTGAATAAAATGGAAAATAGAATTTTAGATATAGTCTAGAGTGTCGTCTGAGAGAAACCATAAATAGATGTAGTTGCCCAATGAGTATACTCAAACCATAAGTGTGTGTGTTACTGAACTGAGTGGGTCCGTTTGCCCATGAGACGAGGAAATCCAATCACCAAAGCACATGCCCTTTGCAGTAGAGAAGGAAGGGCTGATCACAAGGCAGCCATTGTGAGAAGGCAGAGATAAGCATCCCAGAGCCTCCTTCCCCACAATGGGGAAAGTGGTAGATTTATGGGAAAGTGGTTAGGGGCAGTGCAAGGTGGTGGGGATTGTGATTGGTTAAAGAGTTTGAAGGAGTCTTCAGTAACACCTGTTCATGCACAGGCCATCTGCATGTTCAGAAGATGGCAGCAGTATGGAGGTGGAGCCCTTGCCCTCTGAGGTCAAAAGTCACATATTCACACATTCACACAGGCTCAGCCTGCTTTTTCTGGTTTGGGTTGGGCCAAGCTAACCCCACAGAGCCTGGTCCCTGGTTTTTGGGGAGTTTTTTTCGGGGGGGGGGGGTTGGTTTATTTTGGCATTTGGTAGGTATGGGGATCTAATCCCTTGACCTTGGTGTTTCAAGAGGGTGCTCTAAGTAACTGAGCAAACCAGCCCGTCCCCAAAGATCCTGAAAAAAAACCTCATGTTAAAGAGAAGATAGAAAGAAATAGAATGAGAGCTTAGTTATGGAAATCAAACAATTTAAACAGGGAATAAACTTTAACTGAAAGCCACAGTTATACATGTATGAAGTCTTATTTAACCTAATCAGATTGTGCTAGACTATGTGATGGTTTTTTTTTTGCTTTTGTTTTTTGGACATTTAGAACATAGTATTTCAAAAACCAGATGTCATGCTTTTTTTTTTTTTAATATAAATGTGATTCTGAAGGAAGAATTTGAAAGATGTAATCCATCAGTTAATCAAGAGAAATCAATTCCAAAAGCATAAAAGCATTGTAGAAAAAGTAACATTCATTTATTTGTTTAATACTTTTTCTTAGAGTATCTATTATGTGCCAGGCACTACTTCTAATGTCTCAGAAGTAACATGGGAAACCAAAAAGAAAATTTCTCCACTTTGCATTAATGTGAGAAAGACAGATAAAATGCGAATAAACAAACTACTACACAACGACAGATGTAGATGCATGCCGTGAGGAAAAGCGGGACAGGTGTAGTGAGGGATGGTGGGCGGCATGGATATTTTAGATACTGTGAGCAGGGTAGAAATGTCCAAAGAAATGACATTTGACCAACGAACTAAAGAAATGAGAAGTGAGCCATGTGAGGATCTGGATGTGGAAGGGAGAGAGGGCTTCCAGGCAGAGGGAAAAGTGAGTGTAAATGCCCTGAGGTGGGAACTTGACCCTGAGAAACATCAAAGAGGATCATGGTCTGTGAGCAAACTGAACTGGAAGGAGAGGACAGATAGGTAATTATGTAGGGCTGTGTAGACCACAGTAAAGCCTTTTAATTTTACTCTAAATACCGTGGAAACCAGCTGGAGGGTTTTAAACAAAAGAGTAACAAGATACGACTTGTGTTTTAAAAGGATGTGGCTACTGTGATAGGAAGAAACAGCAGGACGTTATGATAGAAACTGGGAAAATTGTTGAAAGACAATTAGCAATAATCTAGAAGAAAAAATTGGTGGCTTGGATACATGGAAGTAACAAAGGTAGTCAAAAGTGGCTAAATTCAGAATATGTTTTGAAAAAGGACTGACAATTTGGTAGTGAATATGATGCATGAATTAAGAAAATGAGCAAAGTTTCTGCTGACACCTGAGTGTGACGTCTAAGCTGCTGGGTAAATGGTCATGCCATTTACCAAACAGGGGACTGTTAGGAGTGGGATAGTTTTGGTGGGGAATATTTTATACCCCCCTGGAGAATTGCTTTAATGGTATATTAATATGTCAGTAGCTTGAAGCCCTCAGATGACTAAAGCACAGTAGGTCTGGGTATTCATGTCTTCTTGTCAAGCCTGAAAGAGAAGGTGTAACACTCTAAGTGTATTGCTCACATGGAAGGTGATGGCAGCTCTAGAAGATAGTGATGTTCCATGGGGTGGACAAACAGCCAGCATGCTGTTAGATGCGCTGATGTGTCCGCTCAGGCAATTTATTACTCAGAAGTTTTGAATTTTCCTAAAAAAAAAATCCTTTCATGGGCACAGTTCTCTTTAGTGAATGCTTATGACAGAGCATTTTCTCTTCATTCTGTGTCACAAAGCTGCCTATCTATTAGGGATGGTAAAAGTCAGCTTTGATAAATTGGAAGCCTACTTAAAATTCTCCAGCTCACAGCCATTATCTATCTATGCTTTTCATATTTCTCATTCCCTATTTTAAAACCAACGGGAAAATGGGGAAAAGGGTATCCCTTCTAATATTAATATATGGTTTTGATTGCTAGAGTTTGGTTGCATAACAATTTGTAAGTCACGGGCCTTGGCAATTTGCATAGCTATAAAATAAGTAGCATCAGAATTGGTCCTAGAAGAAAACACAGTAAGATCATTCTTTGCACTTTAGCCCCTGATTCAATTCCTAATATTACTACTTCTCAGATTTTTACTTCTCAGCACCTGTCCCCCAACCCCCTTTTTAAAAGAAATAACTTCATTAAGTGTGGGTTTTGATCTTTTATCAATGCTTTATTGAGGATAACAACAGCTGTAAGGGTAAGGGATCATGCCCTTACATCTGAAAAGGAAAAAAATAAAAATAAAAAAATTAGAGAGCAGTAGGACTAAAACCAAACCTATTGCCTACTTGCTTTCCTTTAGTGTCTAGCGTTCGATTCAAATATTGTAAGATTCATGGCAGCACAATTGGGCAGTCTCCTCAAAACTAACTGATAAATTATTATGCTACTAAAGAACACAAAATCAAATTCTGAAAAACTGCAAGCTTAGGCAACTCCTATACTTTGTGAGGTGCACACATCCAACAAAGTTGTTGTATAAGCTCTTCCTACTGATACAACCCCAAATCACTCCCCTCATCAGCAAGCTAAGTTTGATCTTCAACTACATTTAAGCCTAGCTGATCTTCTTGGGATATTTTACATTTGCTCCCAAATAAAAAGGTTTTAAGTGCAGGTTATGTCAGACGCCACTAACTGAGTCCACCCTGCAAAGCACACAGTTCTTCAAATCACTCTATTACCCTCTCTTCTCAGACTAGTCTCTAGACCATCCCCAGCTGGCCTCTGTGCTATACGTGGCTCCTTCCACGAAAGACTGGGTTTTGTGCTTCTATAAGTACTGATCATATTTTATTGTCTTAGTCCTCTTTACACTGAGCGATAATATGAATAGCTAACACCCGATACTGCCTAAAACAAAGTAGGAGTTAAAAGGTAGATGAACAAATTAATTCTAATAACACCACATCTCGTGAGACATGTCATTTCTGTCTTTGAAAAGTTTTAAGTTTAATTAGTGGGGTATTGGGGGGATTGCTAAGGAGATGATAGTTAAATATGTGAGCAGAACTGAAGAGGAAGGGGACAGAGGCCCTGCTGGCCATAAACCCTTGCTAGTCCTCATAATCGAAAGAGCCATTGACTAAAGCTTTAAGATCTGAACTACATGTTATCTAATATTGGGGAAAATCTGCTTAACAGCTCGAAATATAATTTTAAAATAAAGAAATACAGAGAGAGAGAAATCTCCTTTCCCTTAAAAATGCAAAGCACTTATTGTTATACTGCTGTAGGATCATCATATATATGGACTATGTACTTTCATTTGTGGTGTTCATGGAACCACAATTTATAAATGATTTGAAATCTTCAGGTAAAAGACATTTTTTAAATAAAAAATTTAAGCATAGTATATTTAGTTTTCTTTTTCCTTCTGTCTAGAGCAATCCTTCAATTTGTATTTACAACATTGCTCTATTTGGAGAGGACTTGTCTTAAACATAATATACAGCCTAGGGAAGAGCAAAGAGACTCATTTAAAAAAAAAAAGGCAGCCAAAGGAGCTATTTTTTTTTTTTTTTTCTTTTCTTTTTAAAATAATGTGCTAAGAAGCTGGGACAGAGACGTTAAGTAATGAAAAGAAAAGGAATTCTAGAAGTGAGTGGTATGGCCCAGTTACAGTGAGGTCATTTTCAGTTACTAAATAAGTGATTTTAAAAAAGAATAATAGTAAGACTACAGAAGATGGGAAGATAGGTAGGCACTGAGAGGGTTCTTAGAGAAGATCAAACGCTATCACTGCCTCCTTCAGGAAGTCCACTAACATTTCCTACAGGCTTCACTGGCCCGCATGTCCCACAGCAGCTTGACCTGCAATTATATATTGCCTTGCCTCTATTAAAGGAAAGGTCCTTGGCGCATATATATATATATAGATATAGGGAGACTTTGACACATACCTCCTAGAATACTTCAAACAGTCTAGGATAAAGCCACTAAAATATTTGGTTAGTTAATTACAGCTGGTGCATTAGGTCATATATGAAAGAGATGACAAGATTCTTATATCAGGACTTTGAGAAAGAAAAGAGATGATGGAGTCTTAGATTATAACTTTTCAGACAGGAAATAAAAGGGTCTCATCAACTTCAACAACCCTTAACCAAGACGGCTTTAATGGTGGTCCTCTCAACTTGATTAAACTCTAGACAGGCTGCTTCCTGACTCTAAGTCTCTGATCTCCCTTTTCTTAGAGCATTTCCTTTAGAAAACATTAAATTCTTTCTCTGCCCCTTTGAGATGGAAATATTCTTAAAAGCCTCTTAACGAATTTTACAACCCAGGAATAATTTTCTCAAGCAAGTGGGAGCTATCTCTTTGAGATGTTATCAACAAGAAAGATAGTGCCCCCATCTCCCAGTCTGTCTGGGAGGGTAGGAGTCTAACTTCTGTGAGTGCCTTACTCCAAGTTGGAAAGTGTCCTCCTGTTATGAAGATAGGGGAAAGTTTACTTTTCCTTTGGGTAAGGCCAACTTAGCAAACGTAGGTGGCCTAAGATTCCCTGCCCACCACAACAGCTCTTAAAAACTCTCTGGCCCTTCATTTCAGCATACCTGTGGACCCAGATCTGGTGTGCTCTCTTCCCTACTGCAGGCAAAACTATCAGCGTGAAATCAACTACTGCTTGTCTTCCTTGTCTAGTGCATTTTTCTTCTTTCACACACTGCTGCTCATACACTGAGAAAGGAAAGGGAGTTGAGGCTTAAAGTCCTGCTGTGTCTGATCCTTCCTTGATAGGTGCCTTTGTAGGGTCTGCCACTTACTTCAGCTCTGCCACTGAATGGAGCACAGGACCCCTTCATTTGGGCAGTCACCAGTTCTACCCACTCCTGGTTTGAGACACCATATTTATCTTCTTTTTCTTCCCCTTCCTTTCTTCCTCCCTCCCTTTCTCCTCCTCCTCTCTCTCTCTTTCTCTCTTTCTCTCTCTCTCTGTCTCTCTCTCTGTCTGTCTCTGTCTCTCTTCCACCCTCCCTCCCTCCCTCCCTCTCCACCCCCCTCCCCCACCAGCTCCCTTCCTTCAGTCACAATTATTTCTATCTGTCTCTTCCTAAAATGCACTTGGGACCTTAATCTTTCTAATGATCTAAAGCTCACTAAAAGTGGAATAAAATTCATTTAATTCTATTATGAACACCATGGTTCTTCCTCCTACCTCAAAATAGCCACTGAGGCAAAGAAAGCTAAAGGGTCAGGCTACCTTCTTCAAGGGAAGAGAGGTGGAAACAAAACAGGAGGCACAGAAAATAATATCAAAAACCGACTTCTCCACAAAATCTCAAATAACATGGCCTGGCTAAAATAACATGGCCAACTCATTCACCCAAGGCAGAAATGATTCTTTGACTTTCATGATTTTTCTATGAACAATTCAAGTGTAATTTTCCTTGAACATGACACAAAGTGGTAGGCATCCTACAGATGAGCAGCATTAGTACCACCTGGGAGCTCTCAGAGACAGAATCTCCGACCCCATCTAGACCTACCAGAGACGGCCTGCAGTGTAATGAGGATCCCAGGTGATTCCAATGCTCATTAAAGTTTGAGAGGCCCTGGCATAGTGAGCAAGCTCCAGAGTCAGAATAATAATAATAGCAATTCAGCACCATGTGTCCAGTACAGCTAAGCAATTTATATTATCACTGTCAAGCTAGGTCACAGACCCTTCAAACCTATTGTACAGACTGGGTCACATATAACTTGTTGGGCTGGGTCACAGACCCTTCAAACCCATTCTGTTCAGACTGGTTCACAGATCCCTCATATGCAGATCATGAGCTAGGTAATTGGAAAAGTTCCTGGGAATCTTGACAAGGTTGACATGCTTTATTCGGACATGAACTCAGCATTCAGCACTCACCACTCAGTCCCCAGCTTCCTCAGCAGCAGCAGCAGCAGCGGCAGCACTTTGCAGCCCACAGCAGCTTCTTGCAGATCTGGCAGCAGCTCCCTGGTGGCACTGTGGATAAGAGCCATTCTTCCTTTATACTTAAGTCAGATAACCCAGGTACACCTGGGTGTGAGTTAGATAACCAAGGAACGCATGGGTGCATGTGCACAGTTAACATATTTACATCAAACAGGCTAGGTCATGCTCAGCAGCTGAGGGAGCCTGACCATTTGTCCATTTTCCTTAAAATCACCAACATTTTTTTTATAGATGAGGAAACCAGACAATGAGTAAAGTAACTTCTCCAAAGTTGCAAAGCTAATAAATTAAATCAGGAAGTTAAATATAAGTTAAATAAAACAAGTCAAAGCCCTAACTCTTCTATTTACTAGCTAGGTGACCTTGACCTAGTTACTTAAATTTTCTGAGCCTGTTCTCTCATCTGAAAAATGGGAACCATATATACATTCCATATTTATTATATAGAGTAAATGAGATTATTTATATAAGGAATTACATGCACAAATATTATTTATATTTACAATGTTTCTTACCATCCCTGGAAAAAATAGCATCCTAATTTAAAGGAATAAATATATTTAATCATCACTACGTTAGATAAGAGATGTGAGATGTGAATATAATTCCAATATGAGGTCTACGAAGCAGTCCTGAGGAGAGTTTCCTTAATCTTCAGATCTTTGGCTGTGGAAATACATGAAATATTCCAGAGGCAGAGACTAGAGAAGAAATTGACAGATCAGAGACTTCAAAGAGGAAATGAAAGAAGTCAAGGGAGGAAATGCACAAATGGGCCTCTTTCATTGCCAATTAGCAAATGTTTTAATTTAATATTTGTACATATCAAACCCTCAAGCATTTAAAGTTAGTATAATAGATCATTTTGTCATACTTTTTACGTCAGGTTTTGCTTTTACTTTGTTTTTGCTTTCTTTTTTTTTTTTTTTTTTTTCCTTTTTTAGCCTGAGGTTTACTCCACAGGTTAGAAGATAAGAAAAAATAAAAAGGTGGAACCTGTTGAGAAGTTGTGAGGTTAAAATCATGCTCCTAGAATTGAGGTACTATACTAGGTCTGCCAAGCCATGAGGCAAACTGAGAAATCTCCTGCAGTGTTTTCAAAAAAAAAACCATCTAAAAGCAAGCAGTGTGAGGAATGAGAGACATCATGCTGCTGCAGACCCTCCCCCCCTTTAACCCAGGCACACATATGTTATTTGAGAGCACACATTTACCTCTGCATGTGCGCGCGCACACACACTCACGCACACCCTTTTATCCCATCTACCTGTTCCCAGTGTTTTACTTTGCTGTTCACCAGATTAGAGGTTCTAAAATTATACTGTATATAGTACTTTTGGGGGGAGAAAAAATTTAAATTTCCTTTAAAATATATTTTTGCTTTGAAATTTATCAACAAGCACATGGAATATGGGGTATCCTACAGAGCAGGTTGGGAATATTGCTAGGGTTCCTAAAACCATTTGAATCTCCCCTTTCCTAATAATCACCTACTTACTACTCCCTAGAATGAACCTGTTAGTGTATTTTACAGTATTAATAGATCTTTTATTAGCAATTATGTTTCAGAATTGCTTTTCATATAAAAGCCTTGCCCTGACTGTGTCATCCCATTGATCTTACCTCAGTGTGCTCCTAACAGCCATTTCAAATGGCTAATAACTTGCTAATATAACTTAACAGGTACATTTTGTACCTTTCCACCGATTGTAGACATACCAGCTCATTAAACACAGTGAAAGAACACAGGCTAAAGCCCTTGCTTTTAACAAGCCAGCAGTGTGAAACCAAAGTCTAAGTCCTTTTCTTGTAATGATCTTGATCACCACCTACATAATACCAGGGAGAATGTGGGGAGGGAAAACCTCACAGAGCTGCTTCTGCAAGGGATAATTAATATTGGGGTGGTATTTCTAAAGATTCCTTTCAGATGTTGTTTTAATCTTTCAGTTCCTATCTCGTGTCATTTCAAGGTTTTGTCAGTACAGTCAGCTGGCTGAAAGAGAAGTATGCTAAGGTCAACTATTGAACAGTGAAACTTGCCTGAAGGCACACTTCCACACTAACTAGTTCTAGTCCATATCTACTCCTAACAACATAGAAAAGAACAAGAAGTTGCTGTCACTTAGCAAAATATCATCAAGGATAGTGTGACTCTGCAGGAATCCTCATGGGATGGTGGTTGCTAACACCGCTGCTAACTATAAAACACAGATTTTTCTATTCCCAATAGTCTTTGTGGTTGCATTTGATTATTTGGGGGTTAAATTGGAATGAAAGGTGTTTGCACTTGTCTCAACCATTTAATAAACTGTTTACGGGTAAGGAAGAAATATGCCTGAAACTGTCTACATATTCAATAAGAAAATAGAAGCCAGTTAACAGTAGAACCAGTGAGAATTTAGTAGATTCTCCTACTTAATTTGCCATACATTTATATAAATCAGATACTACAATCTGCCAGGAAAAAAGTCAGAGCACAGAGCTTAATTCGAATTCTATTACTCCAGTTATATTAACAAAAAATGGCAAAACTGTTCAATAAGTGCATTTTTTTATTATGCATACTGCTTACACTTTCAAATAAAATTAGTCAGCTGTTACAAACAGTGGCTTTCATAGGAGACCCTTTTAGTGAATACCTGCTTCCGAAGGCTTCACTCAGAGAAAACCTCCACTGACTTAGTTCACTTACAGATATTTTCATAACCTTTCTCACACAAACATAAATGTTCATGAGCTACATCCAAGAAGTTAACAAGCCTAAGATAACAGCTCACTCAATTCCTGCTTCACTTTTTGAGGGAGAATATGCAATGCTAGCAAAATAATGAAATGCAATATATCACTCTGTCTGCCCAGAGAACTCAACTTGTTCAGAATAAATTAACTTAAGCCACCAATTCAGAGAGTGGAAATGCAAATGAACTGACATGGCTGCATTACCAATCTCATCTAGTTTTCACCATAGCGTTAGTTTTAAGTGATGAGAACACAGAGATAGTGACTCCCATCACGGTGCTCCTATAATACTTTGTATACATTGCTATTTTAGCCTTTTGTTTAGTATGTTGTATTTATTTCTTTGGTTGAATTTTTCCACCTAGTAATTCTGGTCTCTTGTAGGTAGGGAGCATATGTTTGGTTTTAACAAATTCAAATGAAGGAATAAGTGAATGAATTAATTGAATACTAAACATTTCCATTTTCTTTTCAAGTGAATTGAGCTCTTCATTTCTAAATTATATTATGTTTGATATTAACACAATGTTTGTAGATACCTTAAATTTCAAATCTACCATCTCACTTTATCTTGCTAATCCTCTTTCAAAGACCATTTCAAATGTAACTTCAACCATGAAGCTTTTGTTAATTCCTCTGTTATAATCTATTCCTCCTTTGAATATCCATAGCACTTGAGATGTATTTCTGCTTCAAGACCTTTCTTACTCTCTTTAATTTATAGTTACTCATATAATTCCTTTATTTGCCCAAACCCACAATATGCTAAAATTTCCTGAAGGGTATGGATTACCTTTTCATCAGTTGCTGAGTTCAGCATTCAGCCATGTACGTGGTAGGTGTTTGATTCAGTGCAACGTAGCCAAAATTTTTGGTCACAAAATATGGTTCGTTACCATAAAAATCTATCTTAATGGTTTCCAAAAAATAAATAAATAAGACATACTCCTGCTTGTAAAAATTTCTGACCTTAGAAATAAAATACACGAAATAGAGACTAACTGACCAAAAGGATGAATGCTGACTTAAGTATTTATGGATATCTGCATAGAGAGAAAAGTAAAATTTTTAAGAAATGAAATTTTAGAAAAGAAACAAGAAACATAAGCTATGAAAAGGCAAATATCAGGAGCTATACTGTAGTGTAGAAGAATGAGTTCTACTGTTTGATAGTGCATGTGACATTGACAAAATTACATGACCTTTCAGTTTCCCTAAAATGGAGAGAATTATTCCCACTTTCATTACTGTGTGAAGAATGAGATGATTTCTGAAGTTTCCTCTAAGCTAAGATGCTACACAAGTATAAGATGTTGCTTTTTAATACACAGAGGATGTGGGTATTCAGGGATAGAAGGAGATAAAGATGGGTGGGAAGGGTAGGGTCATATTAAAAGCTCTCACAAAAAGTCAAACAGAGCAGCTTGCATTTGATGAAGTAGAAAGTAGAACATGTGTGTATCTCTTAAATATGTGGAATGACACTATAAAAGTAGTACTAAAATGTATTATCAAGAAATAATCAGCAGGCCCTGATGACTGAAAGACCAGAACCAAGGAGATTAAGCTAGGAGCTGTGGGAATTTAGACAAGAGATGATTGAAGCCTGATTAGGACAATAATAAATGGAATGCAAAAGAAAAGAAAGGAATGCAAAATGCGAGAGACATTCTAATAGAACACTGACAGCAACTCAATGAATAGGGAAAGGACAATGGGAAAAGGCTGAAGATGAATAAAATTGAGAGATAAGGAAAATAGATGGTGCACAAGTAATAGATGAAAAAGTGAAAAGGGAAACCAATGTAATATATTAGATGTAAAGCTAGAAACAACAATCAGAATCTGAAATTTGGGATCTAACCAATTCCTGCAGTATAACCACATAGAGTTTAGAGGAACTAGGTAGATTATTATCCAGAAAAGTTGATCCAGTCCACAACTTTCTGAATGGAAAAAAAAAAGAGAGAGAGAGAAAGAAAACCACACTTTCACTGCTTTAAGTGACAAGGCTCTTGAAAAGTGTACCTGTCATTTACAGACAATATCAGACCTGGCATTTTTACTCTTGGAACACTGTCTTCCCGATACTCCAGCCTGTTTATTAAAAGAAAAAAAAAAAAGATAAATCTCCCTTACATAGATGAAATCAACTTCTATTTTCAAAAACTAAGTAAACTTACATTATTTATTGGATACATAGTACTATTATAAATGCAATACAATGCAAAATAGAGAATCAAAGATTTTATGTATGTTCACAAGGTCTTTACATCTAGAAACTAAAAGATCCACGGTCCTTCTCAGACGGTATAAATGAAACATTTTAATTTCAGAATCAGTTGTGTCTGATTCTTTAGTGATTTCTGGCCAAAGCAGGCAGAACTTTTTAATATATTAATTCATTTTTGTGTTGCTATAACAGAATACCTGAGACTGGGTAATTTATAAAGATAAGTGGTTTATTTAACTCATGATTCTGGGGCAGCTTTATCTGATATGGGCCTTAGGCTGCTTCCACTCATGGTGGAAAGCAGAAGGGCAGCCTCCATGTGCAAGGAGATCAATCACATGACAACAGAGGAAGCAAGAGGGAGGGAGAGGAAGGTGCCAGTCTCCTTTAACAACCAGCTTTCATGGGAACTAATCCATTCCTGCAAGAGTTCACTCACTACCACTCTCCCCCAAAACCCAACAGAAGTTATTATTCATGAGGGATCCACCCCCATGACCCAAACACCTTCCCACACTGATGCATTGGGGATCAGATTTCAACATGAGCTTTGGGGATACAAACATATCCAAACTATATCATTTAACAAGGAAAGAATTTACATTTCTTTGAAGATCCAGTGTCTGGTGTGACCCTCAGTAACTTGGAAACCTACTAAATTAAAATCTAGCCTTATCTCTGCTCAGTGAGCAGTGGCTAAGCTCTTGCCTCAGTTTTTTTGCTTAGTCCTTCTGCTCTGAACTTTACTGTTTTGACTGCCAGTCTAGAGCTTGTTGGATCTTTTTTCTTGAGCATAAATTTTGTACATAGTCTGACCTGGTCTGGCCATAAATGTACTTCAAGTGTCTCATGTCACCTGCACTTCTTTTACTATGATTCATTCATCAGATTTAGTCATTCTTTCCTTCAACAAATACTTACGGAGCACCTAATATAGTCCAGGTTGGCCTGCAACTACTTTTACCTGCCTGAATCCAGCCTAATGCTTCTAACAACTCTACATCGGACTTCTTGCAATACCCTAGTAGAATTAATACCTATAGACAAATCTGTAACTCGCCCCTCAAATCCAGTCTAGTTCTTGCTTCTAAATGCTTCCTCTTCCCATGGGTTCATGTTGCTAAGGTTCTAGCAGGCACTGTGGCTGAGTCTATGCAAGTCATTTCAGACATGAGATATTTACATAATCAACATACACAGATATGAATGTAAGTCCCAGATGAAATACTCTATATGAAAATTGAAACAAGTATGTAGTGCTCAATGCTATAACATACACTTTTGCAATTTCTTGAGCGTGCTGGGATGCAGTTTCACAACATCATGATGTTTCTTATGTTCTTTTGCCTACCACCTGGTTTCCAGCCCCCATATTAATCCCTATTCACCTACTCATTCAATCTTTGTTCACATTATAAATACCAGTTTCTTTTTGACAACGAAGCTCTGGCACAATTTGTCATCTGTAATCTTCACTTTTGTTTCTTTGCAGAATAAATCATTCCTGCCTTTGTGAAGCTTTTAAAAAGCATGAATTATAAAGGGGCTGCTTACCCACATCTTCCCATTCTGGATACCACAGTCTTACATAAAATCATCTAATGGGTTCTACCCATCCAGATATTGACCTAGGAGAATACCTTAGCAACTAAAAAGATTGTTTAAATATGAACCTTATGAGGCCAGCAAAATACTTAGTTGAGGGTGAGAATCCCCATTAAGGAATGAGAATTAAAAGCTATATATGCAGTCTGACAATGATACTAATCCTGTTTATCCTCTTTAAGGAACGGTAAAAACCTTTAGTTTAATATGGCACCAGACCACCTGTGATGCCGGTTTTTGTGCTGTCAGCGTTATGCTGCTCTTCTGTGAATTCCACACAATTTTTATCTCCTAAAAGTCTAGCCACAGATGTTACTTTTGTCAGGGCTCAGAAAGTGATACCCCGAGTATGGCACTTTGACATGCTGAGCACTTTGAATTCAATGAAATTGGAAGCTGGTAGAAGATAATTCAGGATAAAGCTCTCTCTGATCTTTTGTTACTTCTCTCCCCTCCACCCCCAGCATAGGGAGGGACACTCTCTGAAGTTCTGTTGTCTAACTGAGGAAAGTTGTTTCAAATGCACAATTTCCTTCAATTCCCTATCTGAAATCTCATTAACCAGGAAAGGTTAATCATTGAGGAAGAAACCAAAGGTCATCGCCATGCCCACCTGAACAGACTTTTCATCCATTCTTCTGAGGGTGTCACCTGAGAGACTTTATCTATGTAATAAGACAAACTTATTAGTCTATTGTCAGTTTGTTTCAGCAGACTCAGTTATTGAACCTTCAGAGGGAAAGTTAAAACTTCCCTGAATTTTCTTATCACTGGGTCCTCATCTTCAATATTCCTTCTAAAAATTGCTAAAGTTTTATCATAAATAGCCAATCTGGGGCAGAGACAAGTTGGCCATTCACTAAACCCATCTTGTCTTTCTCCTGAACACACAACTAGACTATATATATATTGCAATATATATATATATTGCAGTTAGGTATGGCTGTATAACTAAGCTCTGACCAGTGGAAATGCAGGTAGGAGCCACATTCATGTGAACTTTTCAAGTGATTCTCATACTCTGTTTCTCTTTTGACTAGCTGGAAGGGAGATGACCCCAAGAACCACCTTGTGAGCCATGGATAGAAGATGTTAAAATCACAAGAATAAAGGCGCCTGGGTTTCTACATCATTGTTGGAAACGAGCTGCCTGACCAACTGGAATGCCTGTTTGGACGTCATGGGAGAGTACAGCAACTAGTATTTTTTTAAAACCTGACATGTAATTATTTATAATAAAAATGGCAGCTTTGAGGGGAGATAGGCATGTAAATATATACAAAAATGCTAACAACGTGGGAAAATAAACATCACACACTTTGTTCAATGATTTCGTGGAGTTGCTGTCCTAACTTTCCCTGTCATGATCTCTATGTTTAAATGTTCAAAGGGAAAAATTATACGTATAGGTTCATCACTATTATGGATATAAGCTTGAGTAATCAATCATTGATAAATGGATAGTCAAGCAACATCCAGTTCCCATTTCCAACTTTCAGAGCTAAGATAAAATCTCCTTGTCATGAATTCACGTGACAAGAAGATATAACATCCCCTCATTTTCTACACATAAAACTGCCTTCAAGTTGGACTTCTGAACTTGGCAGAAGGGAAGAAAGTACAGATGTGTCTCTCTCACACCTATTCCCCTGGCCTTGATTTGGTTCTAGTTCATGCATCGTTCAGACTGCCCAGGAGGTGGTAATCACAAGGTGGAGAAATGTTTATCATAAAAATGCTTTGGCTCATCAGGATTCAGAGAAGCTGTCCATGGCCTGGTGCCCACAGTGCCTCCAGAAGCAGTATTGGGCTTTGAAACAATCATTCAGGCCAGAAAGTGAGGACTAAAGGTAAGTGCTGCCCACAGGATCGAATCAAAATGCTGGCTGACTTTGGGTTTCCATGTGGTTGGTGCTTCTTCTTGGCATTAGTCTTGCTCCTAAACACAATGTGTTCATTGTATATCCTCCTTTGTATCATACTGATTCTGCACCCATGGGAAGTAGGCCTGGATCAGGGGATGAGAGTAACCTCTTCCTTCTCCTAAAGGTGACACCGTTGTGACTTGCAGAATGTCAAGCAGACCCTGAAATTAAATTCTTCCTTGCTGAGGGGTGGTTTGGGTAGTAGAGGGTCCTTCTCCTGTGAATCTAGATTTAGGGGGAAAAATGTGCTTTTTCCTGAAACTCTGTGGTTGACATGAGGGACAGGTGTTCATCTAAAAGACCTGAGGTTTCTGCAGAGTTATGATGTGATTGCTCCCCAGTTGGTGGTGCCTGCTGCTATCATAGATGTGTCTCGGTATGTGCAGACTGCTGAAGTGCCTCTTCTCGAGGTTTTCATTTGGCCGTCACATCCTGGGGACCCTCACCACAACATTGCATAAGGTGGGTAATATCCTGCTAACCCAGGATATTGTAATTGTTTAGGATTATGAGGCTTAGGCTGAGTAGAGTCGTTAAAGGGCAGTATTGCCAGGCCGGTGTGCCCATTGTTCATGTCATCCTGGCATTTTTCTTGGTATGGGTGCCAGAAAGGAGTCTGAGTGTGTGAAAGCCCCCCTGCTAGAATCAGTACTGTTGACACATGACTCATAAGTGTCAGAGGAAGGTGACAGATCTCTCTTCCTAGCATAGCCTGGGCTAGATCATCATGCCTTGGTGCCCAGCTCATACAGCCCACAAAGGGATCCCAGGGACCAACGGACCTGTGGGGAGGAAGAGCCAATACAAACAACTGGTTGCTATTGAAAACATTGGAGAAATGAAAGTGGCAAGAGCTGCTTGGGGAAGTGCACAGTTGCTTTGCTCCAGCTGAATGGTCAGGTGAGGCTCCATCTCGGGCCCTCTGACAGGGAATTAATTCATGGGTCTACTTCTGCTCTGCCCTATGTGCCAAGCTCTTCTGTTCTGAAACTATATCTGAATTCTGGATTCTGGAATGTTTGTTTGTTTAGCCAGTTCCTCCCTGATATCAATTCCAGGTAACTGATTCTTCCCAAAGGCTTGAACAAGGATACTGGTTTTTGACCTGGTAATGAATGTCCACTTTGTCTGACTTCTTTGGGTAAGCATTCTTGAGTCCAAGGCTGAAGCTGTTTGTGTTGCTGGAGTTGCTTTTCTTCTGAGGAGCATCCAGATCCCAATAGGCTCTGCCTGAGGTATTGCGTTCTCTGGGTTTGAAATCAGATCTGTATTCTAGACTCTGGAATACCAATGTCTTCGGCCAGTTGTTTTCTAGTAGTTATCCCAGGGTGCGGGTTCTATTCAAACAATGCTTGAAGGGCATCCTTTTGACTCGAGTTCAAAACAATCCTTCTTTGTAATAATTCTCTTGGGAGAGAGCTGCTTGAAGTGCTGGTCAAATCCATAGCAGGAAGAGTCACTTGGATTCCACAGAGACAGCCAAGTGGGCAGCTCCCAGAAGCATAGGATTTATCAAGACCCACATGGCCCATCCTGGAACTAAATGTAATCACTTTTTCATTCTTTTCTATTTTGCTCCTCAGATTGGATGATTTCCAAATACCTGTCTTTAAGTTTGTTAATCCTTTCTTCTTGAACTGCTGCGAAACTCCTGCATTGAATTTTTGAATTCAGTTACTGTATTCTTCAGCTAGATTATTTCTGTTTGGTACATTTTAATATTCTCTTATCTCTTTGTTGAAATTCTCAATTTGTCCATGCATTGCTCTCCTTACCTCAGTGAGTGTCTGTATGGCTGGTCTTTGGATTATCCTGTCAAGTAAATCATATATCTCTATTTCATTTGTATAGGCTCCTGAAGATTTATCTTGTTCTTTTATTTGGAAAACATTTTCCTGTTTCTTCATTTTCCTTGACTCTCTATGTTGGTTTCTGTGCATTAGTTGAGAACCACTTTTCCTAGTCTTGTTATACTGGTGTCATGAAGGAGATATTCCTCCTCAGTCAGCCTGGACAGAGATTCTAGGTGCCTCTAAACTCTTTGTGTTTGTTCAACCTGTTGTCTTTGTTCTTATTGGCCCCCAAGAGATTAGAGAGTGTCAAGTTGTGGTATTTCCTTGAAAGAGGTGGGATAAAATCTAGTTTCTTGGGATGCAGCTGAAGAGGTTGGGCTGTTAGATGCATATCCCAGTTCTTTCTTTCCTTGTGGAGAATCTGAGAGCCAAAGTTATCTTCCACTTGTTCTGCCCTACAACAAGGAGAGGGTTTGTGGCAGATGCCTGTACTCTTGTCCACGTTGCTTTCTTTGAACCTGGGAAGTTAGCTGCTGAATGTTTGCAGTTTAAAAAATCAACTTTTTGTTCTCTGTGGTCTAGGAGACTCAAGAGTGCAGATTCCCATCAATTCCCAGAGCTAGGTGATTTAGGACCCAGTCCTTTGGGGGCTATGAAATTTGGGGCACTTGATGCATGTAGCAACTACATCCAGGGAGAGTCTGCAGAACTAGATTTATTGCTGGAACAAGTAAGGGAAAAAGGTATGGGGAGTGCCCACTCTCTTCTTTGGGCTGCAGAAGTTTCACACCCTCCTTTTAAGGTGAGACTTCTGGTTTGGAGTTTATCTGAAGCAAGCCAGGGAAGAAAGTGCAGAGAGTGCCACTCCTCCTGTGCTTGCTCCAGAGGCCTCCAACCTATATCCATGGAGAGATTACAGGGCTGGAATTATCATTGGAGCAAGCCAAGAAGAAGGCCCAGGGAGTGCCATACTTTCCATTTAGGCTCATAGAGGTTTATTCTTTATTTGCTATGTAGGATCCCAGATCCTGGTTAAATAGAGGCCAGAACCACAGGAAGCTGCTGGAAAGGTGTACAGAAAACCCTTTTACAGGGGATGTTGGAAATTGGACTGATCGTGGGGTCTACAATTGCTGGGAGTGCTCCATAGTTCAAAACTCCCCTTTGTTCTTTGTGCTTGAGGGAAATCTTCTGATACCCTGTCCCTGCTGTTCCTCAAGCAGGTGATTTAAGAGCTAAACCCTCCAGCAGGGACTGTAAAATTTGGTACAAACCCCTTACTCTCCAGGAATAAGCTAGGAATTGGGGTTTTCTTCCCAAGTGTACAGTACTCTACTCTGGGGGGCATGAGTGTACCTTTTTTTTTTCTACCCGTTTTGATGTGGGTATTTTCTCAGGCATCTGGTGTGTAAAGTCTTTCAACCAGATTCTGGCTTTCTCTTGGACAGAACTGATGCCTACCTAGGCATTTATTTAGTGTATCTGTGGGAGGAGGGATAGTCAGGAGCCTCCTATTCTGCACGTTGTTGACATCATCTCCCCAGCTAGTGTTGTCTTAATTAATAATACCCTGTATTATTTAGGCCTGGAAATGGCTGAAGTGCTTTATTTATGCTTAGTCTCTTTACTAGTTGAGTGTTCTGTGCTTTGGCCATTTATCTGCTAAGTGTTTTATCTGTTTATGTCTTGGGTTTGAATTTCAAAGTCCTAATTAAATTTCCATTACTTTCTTCCTCGGTAGTAAATAATTTTACCCAAAGTCTAGTTATAATCCAAGAACAAAGATTATTTATGTATCTGTTCTCTTCCTACTTGTATTTCTGTTGTATAAGGGAGAAAAAAAAACAGGAAAGGGAAAGACATACACCTTCTCAACCAAGCTCACTTTGCACCAGTGAAGAAAAACAATTCTTACTGGTGATAAGACTGGATGAGAGCATCTCTGGATATGTAGGTAGATAGATATGCAGCAAAATAATATCCTCAAGGGCCGGCCCGTGGCTCACTCGGGAGAGTGCGGTGCTGATAACACCAAGGCCCCGGGTTCGGATCCCATATACGGATGGCCGGTTCGCTCACTGGCTGAGCGTGGTGCTGACAACACCAAGTCAAGGGTTAAGATCCCCTTACCGGTCATCTTTAAAAAAAAAAAAAAAAAAAAAAAAAAAAAAGATAATAATAATAATAATAATAATATCCTCAAAACCAAACTCCAATTTGGAAATTAGTCTGGGAAGCTTGCTCCTTCTTACAGTAGCTCACATGAAGATTGTCCACTTAGATGGGCATAGTCACCATATGGAAAATTGTGGCTAGAAACCTGTCTTATCTGTTAGATTACACTCCCTTCTCCTCCCTCCTGCCACCTGTAGGTTCCTGTCACCTCCATCTGTTTATGGAGAGATGTACCCACCTTCTCTGTACTCTGGGACCCCTGCCTTGGTAGATGGCTTTTATTTAATATGGCAAATATTTTTCTCTGGGCCCTATCTCAGTGCTTAGAATTAAGACATGCTTTATGTCTTTTATTAGCACCCTTTTCTGTTATGCTAAGAAATCTATACAAGTTAACTTACATATTCTGTCCAGGATAAGTAACTCTTATTCTATCTTCCCACCCAAGTATTCATTCTGATATACAATATTGTCACAGCACTCCTGAGCCAGATATAAAGGTCTTTCAAAATATTGTGAGAGGTGAACAGTAAGCTCCTTAAATTGGGAATTAGTCTCTAAATCCTTTTTTTCCTCAGTAATACTATCCAACAAATAATTGTTAAGCATCTACTGTGTCTAAGGCACTGTGTTAGGCTCTAGCTGTGAACAAAGCAGGCTCAAGCTCTGCCTTGTGGTCCTTCAAGTCTAGTCACATATGCTGGAAGGGAGTAATAGGGAGGGCATATTCTGTTGTTGTTGCCAGGAATTATACTCTCCTGGTGCTTATCTTCCTGCTTAACATCATTAACAGTATGAAGTAGCTAAGGAGTATGTTATTTAAAATATTCACATTTTATGCCATATGGGTCATAACAAACCTAGTGTATGTTACAATGTATTTACTTGCCTTTTTTTCTAGCAAAATTGTACATTCTTTAGCATAAGAATCATATTTTACTTATCACTTTTTCCATTGCAAAGCACAACACCTGGAAAATAGTAAGCCCTCAATCAACACTTGTTAAGTGATTTCTACAAATAGTTCTGTGACCAGGATACCTGGGTACTATTTCTGAATAATGCTGCCCTCTTCTGTTAACTCTTACGATTCATGTGAGAATCGTGGAAATGTGCCATACTGATTGCAGAAAAGGTTCAATCAGCCCTAGCAGAAATTTTTCATTAAACCTGTTGTTTTCAGTTCGGACTCAAATCTCCTTTTTCTTTTACACTGTTGCCAACATCTCAATCACATTTCAAACTCATGAAAATTATTTCTGAGTATATCCTCCTACTCACACTGGAAAAAAAAAAAAAAAAAAAGCAGCAGGGCAAGCTTATATGCCTGCCCTTATTTCAAGAGAAGTGACTGTGAGGGTACATTCATCAATCACTCCCTAGAAAGTAATGAGAAGTAAAATCTTTGGGAACTCAATAATAAGGTTAGTGGGTATGCAGGAGACAGATGGTAGAATCTTGAAAATCAGAGTAATTTCAATGAAAGGACTTCCTTATTCCAGACACTATACGAAATACCAAAATATTACCAGAATTTTTTTAAATATCAATTTTTGGAAAGAACATTGAGTGTAGTTTTCAGAAAATCTTTGGCACTGAACTGACTATTCCTTTATTGACAAAAACTCTTTCCAAATGCATATATAAAACTTAGTCATTGGGGAGCATAAACTACTTATATACAAATTGCTCAGAAAACATGTATTTTTTAAGTAAAATTTTGATTTAGATCTTTATTTTGTGTCTCCATGATGAGGGGCTATCTCTATATTACTGTCAAGTGCTTGAAAAGCGCGCACACACACACACACACACACACACATATGAGGGTACTTCAAAAAGTTCATGGAAAAATAGAATTAAAAGATAAAATAAATATTTCCATGAACTTTTTGAAGACCCCTCGTGTGTGTGTGTGCGCGCGCGTGTGCACACACGTGTGTGCATAGATGTATAAAACCTCCTGGTATAACTGAAAGTATTTATAATGCTTCTGTTGATGTGCAAAATTATAAGTAGTTTAGGTGATTGCCATATCAAATGAAAAAGGTGTTTTCATTCCTTATGCCCTTTAAAGCTTTTACTATAATCAGCTTATAAAACAGCAAACATAAGAAATAAGACCTGTACATTCCTAAAACTTAATTGGCAATTGAAAAACAAACAAGCAGCTTCAGTGAAGTTCAAAAATTAATATGGTCATTTTATTTTTAGCTTTTTAAATTTTTTGCAAATTTTTGAAATATAAATAGGTAATACCATCAACTTATTTGGTTTTGTCTTGATTATAGATAAATTAATTCTAAAAGTAATATGCTTCAACTTTCAAATCAAGATTTTGCTACTCTACATTCTCATAAATATTAAAATCTAAGGCAATAGTTATATTAACCATTCAACAATATTGTGATATTTACAGGGTTCCTCAAGTAATGGAATGATCCATTCCATTTAAAAAGGGAGGTGATATAATATTCAAAATTGAGGTACATTGAGACACACCAGAAGAGAGAATAACAATAATAATAATATAATAATATACTCATATCATATATTTCAAGTTTTTATGGCAAGGAAAATATAACTAATGAAGAAACAAAATTAAATTTCCCAAGCAAATGAGGAGTAAGAGAAGAAAAACAGTATTCCCCAGATGACATATTAAAATCAACAAAAGAGGTGAAAGATGAAATCAGCTTAAGTGAGCATTTTAATGCAATAAATTTCTCCCTTAATACTTCTTTTGCAGTATCCCACAGGTTTTGGTATGATGTATCATTGTTTTCATTAGTTTCAATAAATTTTTTGATTTCCTGCTTGATTTCTTCTTGGACCCATATGTCAATAAGTAGAATGCTGTGTAATTTCCATGTGTTTGTATAGTTTCCAGAGTTTCATTTGTTATTAATTTCTAGTTTTAATCCATTGTGGTCTGAGAAAATACATGGGATAATTCCAATTTTTTTGAATTTATTGAGACTTGATTTGTGACCTAATATGTGATCTATCCTGGAGAATGATCCATGTGCTGATGAGAAGAATGAATATTCTGAGGTTGTTGGATGGAATGTTCTGTAGATATCTGCCAATTCCAATTGGTCTAGAGTCTTGTTTAGATGTTGTGTTTCTCTACTGATTCTTTGCCTAGATGATCTGTCTAATATTGACAGTGGGGTGTTCAGGTCCCCTGCTATTATGGTATTAGTGTCTATTTCCTTCTTTAGGTCTAATAGAGTTTGTTTTATAAATCTGGCTGCTCCAACATTGGGTCAAATGTTTATGTACATATTTATGATTGTTATGTCTTCTTGATGCTCCAACATTGGGTCCAATGTTTACATACATATTTATGATTGTTATGTCTTCTTGATGCTCCAACATTGGGTCCAATGTTTATGTACATATTTATGATTGTTATGTCTTCTTGATGCTCCAACATTGGGTCCAATGTTTATGTACATATTTATGATTGTTATGTCTTCTTGATGCATCAGTCCTTTTATCATTAAGTAGTGTCCCTCATTGTCTCTTTTTATGATTTTTAGTTTAAAGTCTATTTTGTCAGATATAAGAATAGCTACTCCAGCTCGTTTTTCTTTTCTGTTTGCATGGTAAATCTTTTTCCATCCTTTCACTCTTAGCCTATGTGAATCTTTATGGGTGAAGTGGGTCTCTTCTGGGCAGCATATAATTGGGTCCTCCTTTTTAATCCAGTCAGCCATTCTGTGTCTTTTGATTGGGGAATTTAAGCCCTTTACATTAAGAGTTGTTATTGAAAGGTGTTGATTTATTCCTAGTATTTTCTTGGTGGTTTGGTTGTCTTAGGTGTCTTTTGTTCCTTGCTTTTTGATTTACTGTTTGGTTTCTGTGTTTTTTGGTTCCTTAGGTTGTAGATAGTGTTTTTGTTTGTTTGTTTTCTCTTCATGAATGAAGAATGGAAAGATGGCAAGTGAACAACCTAACACTTCACCTTAAAGAACTAGAAAAACAAGAACAATCCAAACCTAAAGTTAGCAGATGGAAAGAAATCATTAAGATCAGAGGAGAACTGAATGAAATTGAAAACCAAAAAACAATTCAAAAGATCAATGAATCAAAAGTTGGTTTTTAGAAAAGATAAATAAAATTGACAAATCATTAGCATGGCTAACAAAAAAAAGAAGAGAGAAGATTCAAATAACAAAAATTAGAAATGAAAAAGGCGATATTACAACTGATGCATCTGAAATACAAGGAATCATTCGAGACTACTATAAACTATATGCCAACAAATTTGAAAATCTGGAGGAAATGGATAAATTTCTGGACACACACAAGCTCCCAAAACTGAACCATGAAGACATAGAAAATTTGAACAGACCAATAACAATAAAGGAGATTGAAGCTGTTATCAGAAGGCTCCCAACAAAGAAAAGCCCAGGACCAGATGGATTCACAGCAGAATTTTACCAAACATTCAAAGCGGAATTGACACCGACTCTTTACAAACTATTCCAAAAGATTGAAACAGACACAAATCTCCCAAACTCATTCTATGAAGCAAACATCATCCTGATACCAAAACCAGATAAAGATATAACCAAAAAAGAAAACTACAGGCCGATATCCTTGATGAATATAGATGCAAAAATCCTCACTAAAATACTAGCAAACAGAATACAGCAACACATACGTAAAATTATTCACCACAATCAAGTGGGATTCATCCCAGGGATGCAAGGTTGGTTCAACATACGCAAATCAATAAATGTGATACACCATATTAATAAAGTCAAACACAAGGACCATATGATCATCTCTATAGATGCTGAAAAAGCATTTGATAAAGTTCAGCACTCATTCATGACAAAGACCCTCTAAGTCAGGTATAGAAGGAAAGTATCTCAACATAATTAAAGCCATATATGCCAAACCCACTGCCAATATCATCCTGAATGGGGAAAAGCTGAAAGCTTTTCCTTTAAGAACAGGAACTAGACAAGGATGCCCACTCTCACCACTCCTATTCAACATAGTGTTGGAAGTACTAGCCAGAGCAATCAGAGAAGAGAAGGAAATAAAGGGCGTCCAGATTGGAAAAGATGAAGTCAAACTGTCCCTGTTTGCAGATGACATGATCCTATATATCGAACAGCCTAAAACCTCTACAAAAAAACTGTTGGAATTGATAAATGATTTCAGCACAGTAGCAGGATACGAAATCAACACACAAAAATCAGTAGCATTTCTTTTCTCCAATAGTGAACATGCAGAACGAGAAATCAAGAAAGCCTGTCCATTTGCAATAGCCACCAAAAAAATAAAATACTTAGGAATTGAGTTAACCAAGGAGGTGAAAAATCTCTATAATGAGAACTACAAACCACTGCTGAGAGAAATTAGAGAGGATACAAGAAGATGGAAAGATATCCCATGCTCTTGGATTGGAAGAATCAACATAGTGAAAATGTCCATACTACCCAAAGTGATATACAAATTCAATGCAATCCCCATCAAAATTCCAAAGACATTTTTCTCAGAAATGGAAAGAACTATCCAGACATTTACATGGAATAATAAAAGACCATGCATAGCCAAAGCAATGCTGAGCAAAAAACATACAGCTGGAGGCATAACACTACCTGACTTTAAGCTATACTACAAAGCTATAATAACCAAAACAGTATGGTACTGGCATAAAAACAGACCCACCGATCAATGGAATAGAATAGAGAATCCAGAAATCAACCCACACACTTACTGTCATCTGATCTTTGACAAAGGCACCAAGCCTATTCAGTGGGGAAGGGACTGCCTCTTCAGCAAATGGTGCTGGGATAACTGGATATCCATATGCAGGAGAATGAAACTAGACCCATACCTCTCACCATATACTAAAATCAACTCAAAATGGATTAAGGATTTAAATATACACCCTGAAACAATAAAACTTCTTAAAGAAAACATAAGAGAAACACTTCAGGAAATAGGACTGGACACAGACTTCATGAATACGACCCCAAAAGCATGGGCAACCAAAGGAAAAATAAACAAATGGGATTATATCAAACTAAAAAGCTTCTGCACAGCAAAAGAAACAATTAAAAGAGTTAAAAGACAACCAACAGAGTGGGAGAAAATATTTGCAAAATATACATCTGACAAAGGATTAATATCCAGAATATATAAGGAACTCAAACAACTTTAGAAGAAGAAAACAAGCAACCCAATTAAAAAATGGGCAAAAGAGCTAAGTAGGCATTTCTCTAAGGAAGATATACAAATGGCCAACAGACATATGAGAAAATGCTCAACATCACTCAGCATCTGGGAAATGCAAATCAAAACCACACTGAGATACCATCTAACCCCAGTTAGGATGGCTAAAATCCAAAAGACTCTGAACGATAAATGCTGGTGAGGTTGTGGAGAAAAAGGAACTCTCATACATTGTTGGTGGGACTGCAAAATGGTGCAGCCTCTATGGAAATGGTATGGAGGTTCCTCAAACAATTGCAGGTAGATCTACCATACGACCCAGCTATCCCACTGCTGGGAATATACCCAGAGGAATGGAAATCATCAAGTCGAAGGTATACCTGTTCCCCAGTGTTCATTGCAGCACTCTTTACAATAGCCAAGATTTGGAACCAGCCCAAATGTCCATCATTGGATGAGTGGATACGGAAAATGTGGTACATCTACACAATGGAATACTACTCAGCTATGAAAACGAATGAAATACTGCCATTTGCAACAACATGGATGGACCTTGAGAGAATTATATTAAGTGAAACGAGTCAGGCACAGAAAAAGAAATACCACATGTTCCCACTTATTGGTGGGAGCTAAAAATTAATACATAAATTCACACACACAAAAAAAAAAAAAAGAAAAAGAAAAAGAAACCCGGGTGGGGGGAGAAGATATAACAACCACAATTACTTGAAGTTGATACGACAAGCAAACAGAAAGGACATTGTTGCGGGGGAGGGAGGAGAGGGAAGAGGGAGGGAGGTTTTGGTAAGGGGCAACAATAATCAACCACAATGTATATCGACAAAATTAAAAAAAAAAAAGAAAAAAAAGAAATCAGCTTAAGAATTAACCCTGTCTCTGGAAGAGAACACTGTTACAAAAACAGCTCTATGACTAGATTAATAATAAAGTGAGACTAAGTCTCCAAGCCGTTCATAATCCTAATTACTACCCCATCGTTTATATGCCCTAAGTCTGAGTGTATGCCCCTACAAAAATTCCCACTTTTTACCCTCAAGCCTCAAGGTTATCTTATGGAAGGTGATGAATAGAACCTTTAGTTGATCCTGAGAAGGAATTCAATTTGATTTCTCCTGAGGCAGCATCCTGCCACCCACACGTTATCCATACCTTGAGCTGAAATAACTCTTAGCATTCAAATGAACAAAAGTTCAAAAATGCAGAAAATACAGCTTTGGGACTATTGAATTGCAGTCTCACTACAAATCTGACTACAAAAATTTAGGGAATTTATATAAAACCCAAAGCTGAGTCAAAATATGGTGAACATATGGATTTATGCATTCATTGGAACCAGCTCTATGGAGAAAAAAATTAAGGGAATCCATGTGGAAATAGACACCAAATCTGTAATGTGTTTCAGTCTTCAGTCTTCAATCACCCCTTACTACCAAGAATGGCCTTAGTTAGTGCTTAGGGAGAGTGACATGGCAATAATAGAGAAGTTGTCGTCATGAGCTCCTCCTCCCACATCCTGGACACAGATCATCCCACAGTGTGAGGAGGGCATTCTTTCTGTTTAGTTTTCCTTCTCCCCATGCAATTTCTCTCTGTTTATCATCCTCTTTTTTAAGCCAAGATCACCGCAGTGGCAGGTCAGCATTTCAATCTCTCGGACTGGCATTACAACAGAAACATATTCAAAGCAAATGTCATTATACCAGGCCAAGAATGTGCGCCCAGCTGTTCTGGGTGGATCTCCACTTTTGATGATTCCCTAAAATTATTTTATACCAAAGAAGTGAAAATGAGGCCAAGAGTTTCTCAGTATCACATATAATGCACAAAGCAAAACTCAAATTCCACTTAAATTATAATTGGAAAAGAGACACTAATCCTATAAATAATTGTTATTTTAGATATTGTACCTGATTATTTTTTTAAGTATGGAAAACTCATAGGTGATCAAAGAAGAAATGTAAATAGGCATTATGCCATCACCTGGATAGAACCATTGCTAATAATTTAGAATATTTTCCCACTTTTTTCTATGAATTCATGAGTGTGTTCACATGTGTGTGTGTATATGACTAATATAATATTTTACTTTTATATATCCTATATTTTTACTTAATTATCTTAATTATTTGCTGCTTAATTAAAAACTCTTTATAGCAATAATTTTAATGGCTACCTACTATTTTAAACAATTATTGCAATATACTATTTTTTTTCAAATGTGGGACATGGAAGCACACACTTTTAGTGGCTACCTAAATGTCATCTCCAACCTCTTTGTCCTCTGTCTTCCCCTTATTAGAAAAGCTGCAGAAGCCATTTGCTCAGTTTCCCCGTCTTTTGATACTTAGGGTGGACAAGTGACCCAGCTCAGTTCATAAGGGAGACTCTGTAGGCATTTGTTTTCCTTACTAAAAAAATAGATAGGATTTATAGTTTTCAGTAAACAGATCTTCCACCATCTTGGTTAAATTTATTCCTAAGTATTTTATTCTTTTTGATGCTATTCTGAATGAGATTTTTTTTTAAAGAAAATTCCTTGTCAGTGTGTAAAATGCCACTGATTTGTGTACGTTTATTTTGTATCTTGCAATTTTACTGAATGTTTTTACTAGTTTTGATAGTTTTTTGGGGGCATCTTTATGGTTTTCTCTACATAAGATCATGTTATCTACAAACAGAGACAATTTTTCTTCCTTTCCAATTTGGATTCCTGTTATTCTTTTTCCTGCCTAATTACTCTCACCAGGCCTTCCAGTAAGTACTTTGCTGAATACAAGTGGGGAGGATGGCCACCCTTATCTTGTCTCAGATCTTACAGAAAAATCTTTTTCAGCTTTTTACCATACAGAAGGATGTTTTCTGTGGGCTTGTCATATTGACCTTTACTATATTGAGGCACATTCCTTTTATACCTAAATTGTTGAGAGTTTTTGTCATGAAAAGGTGTTGAATTTTGTCAAGTCATTTATCTGCATGTATCAAGATGATCATATGATTTTTATTCTTCATTCTGTTAGTGTGGTATATTACATTTACTGGTTTGCTTATATTGAACCATACTTGCATCCCAGGGATAAATTCCACTTGATTATGATGGATGAACATTTTAATATGCTATTGTTGAAAGAAATTGAAGAAGACACAAATAAATAAAAAGCCATTCTATGTTTATGGATTGGAAGAATTAATATTGTTAAAATGTCTATATACCCAAAGTAATCTATAGATTTAATACAATTCCTATCAAAATTCAAAGGACAATTTTACAGAAGTAGAAACAACAATCCTAAGTTCTTTTGGAACTATAAAAGACCTCAAAGAGCTAAAACAATTTTGAGCAAAGATGTTGTTCAATCTTAAACAATCTAGCAAAAAGCTAGAGATATCACACTTCCTGATTTCAAATTATATTACAAAGTTATATAATCAAAAGAGTATGGTACTAGCATAAAAACAGACACATAGACCAATGGAACAGAATACAGAGCCCCCCCAAAAAATCCATGTATATATGGTTAACTGATTTTCAACAAAGTCATCAAAAATACACAATGGGAACAGGAGAGTATATTCAGTAAATGGTGTTGGGAAAACCACATATCCACATGCAGAAGAATAAAATTGGATGCTTATCTCACACAGCATTCAAAAATCAACAAAACATGGATTTAAAAAAGCTTAAAAGTAAGAGCAGAAACTGTAAAGCTACTAGAAGAAAACATAGGGAAAATCTCCATGACATTGGTGTGGGGAATGATTTTTTGGATTTACAAAAGCACAGGAATTAAAAGCAAAAATAAACAAGTGGGACAATATCAAACTAAAAATTTCTGCACAGCAAAGGAAACAATGAAATAAAAAGGCAATCTAGGGAATGAGGGAAAATAATTGCAGACCATACATCCTATAAGGAGTTAGTATCCAAAATACATAAGGAACTCATACAATTTATTAGCAAAAATAATAGTAATAACCCAGTGTTAAAAATAGGCAAAAGACCTGAGTAGACATTTTTCCAAAGAAGACATACAAATGATAAACAAGAATATGAAAAGACGTTCAACATTAATAATCATCAAGGAAACTCAAATCAAAAACACAGTTATATATCTCTTCACACCTGTTAGAAAGGCTGTTACCAAAAAGTCAAAAGATCACAAGTGTAGTTGAGGATGTGGAAAAAGGGAATTCTTGTGCACTGTTGGTGGGAATATGAATTGGTTCAGCCATTATGTGTAATAGCATGGAGTTTCTTTAAAAAATCAAAAATAGAACTGTCGTATAATTCAGCAATCCCAAATCTGAGAATATATTGAAAGGAAATAAAATCACTGCTTCAAAGAGATATTTGTACTCCCCTGCTCATTTTATCATGATTCACAATAGCCAAGATACGGAAACAACCTAATTGACAAAAGAATGTATAAAGAAAATGTGGTGTGTGTGTGTGTGTGTGTGTGTGTGTGTGTGTGTGTGTGTGTGTGTGTGTGTGTGTGTGTATGTGGTGGGATATTATTTAGCCTAAGAAGGAAATTCTGCCATTTTTGACAGCATGGATGAAACTGGAAGACATTATACTCAGTGAAATTCATAAGCCAGACACAGAAAGACATATACTGCATGATCTCACTTATATGTGGAATCACAAAATAAAAGTTGGATAGTGGTTGCCAGGGGCTGGGAAGTGGGGGAAAAGGGGAGATGTTGGTCAAACTACAAGCTTGCAGTTATAAGATGAATAAGTTATGGAGACCTAATGTACAGCATATTGACTATAGTTAACAATAATGTATTGTATACTTGAAATTCTTAAGATAATAGATACTAAAGTGTTCTCACCACAAGAAGAAAGGTAATTAAGTAAGATGATGCATATGTTAGTTAGATTGATAGTGGTAGTCATTTCACAATGTGTATGTTTATCGAAACATTACATTGAACACCTTAAATATATACAATTTTTAGTTTTCAATAATACCTCAATAAATGTGGGGGCAAAAAACTACTTCAAAAAAGAATAGATGGTAGAGGAGATGTATCTGTCTCCCATTTCTCCTTTCTTCTTGAACATGAACTTGATGTCTCGAGGCAGACAGCCATCTTTCAAGTATGTAGTGACAGGAGTGAAGATGAAATGCCAATATGCTATGGTTGTTAGAGCAGAAAGAGAAAATGAGTGTGGAGCCTTGATCATATCATTGCATGCAATATTAAGTCAGATACCATTATTAATAAACCATAAAAATGATGACCATTTAAAACACTGCTTGTCAGGTTTTCTGTTGCCATCACCAAAAGCTTTTCTAACTGATCATTTAGATTGTTTTCAAGATTTTGTTATATAAAAACTGATGTCATACGTCATACATAGACCTGTATCCCAATTTTCTTATTATATCCTGGAAAATACAAAATGAAGATTATGTCAAGTTGATTATTTACATGTTTATAGGAAATTAATTTGTTATCATTTTTAACATTTTAACATACACTTGTAGATATTATTTTATCATTTGAAAATTTAAAAATCTCTTTTTTACATGCAACAGTTCTTATTTGTAATATTTTGTGGGTTCTTTTTTTGCTTGAGATGATATTTTATCAGTACGTAGATATTTTTAAAAGAAAATTTTCATTAGCATTTCTAGTGTTTTTTTTCAGAATGGCTTATCCTTGTATTTATAATTATTACAACCTTTCTACCTTTTATTTTCTTTTATAATTTTATAATATTTTAGTAATTTTTTAAAAGAAAATATATTTAGGGCTATAATTTATAATTTTTTTAAAGTGTAGTTTTATAATTTTTTTAAAAAGAAAATATATTTAGGGCTATAAATTTACCTACAAGATCAGCTTTGGTAGTATACCACAATTTTTTAGGTAGGTAGTACTTTCCATTTGTTATTTTTTACTGTTTGATGTTGACACAATTATTATTTATACAAGTATTGTGATTTTCACAGAGGGGTCATTATTTTGTTGTGGCTTTTAATTTATAATATGGTAGTTATTATCATGGTTATTCTTTTTATTCACTAACTGTATTTATTCTGAACTGCAAATGTAGTTTCTTCAATTTTTTCTCTGTGGAATCAAGAAAGATGACTTTTTTTTTTTTTTTTTTTTTTTTGCCTAGTACTGCAAACATTTTATAAAATTTAGAGAGATATTTAACAGGAGCATGTATTTTCTGTTTCTGGGTACAGAGCTTCATATATTTTTATTAATCAACTTTATTAATTCTATTGCTCAAAACTGACATGTCCTCATTCAATTTTTGACTATTTCTTATGATAGTGACATTAACCTTCCCACTGTAATTAAGCTACTGTCCATTTCTCCTTGGATTCCTAAAATTTATTTGTATATTTGTTTCATTAATTCACGTAAATTTTCTGCCTATTATAATTTTGTGTGGAATTTAACATCTAGGAATATCAAAAGGCTCTCTTCATTATGTTTTAACAATATTTTTTCTTAAATACTCTTTTGTCTGCTCTTAATATTAATACCCTGCTTTTTGTGGCTTTTTCTTTATATATATATATTTGCTCACCTTTTTATTTTTTAATCTTTCTAATTTTAATGAAAAGTATGCCTATAGAAAGTGTATTTTTCATTTTACTTTACTCAATTTTATTATAACTAAAATATATTGTTGTTATTTTCAAAGAGTTATTTTATTAACTTCATTTTTGCACTGACTGATGTTTCCATTAGGTTTCTGTCTTTTATTGTGTGGTCTTTATTTGCTCTTCCTTGTCCTGTTATAAACGTATGTATGCTATGGTTGACTTTACCAGTGATTAACTCAAAGTTTTTCAAAAAAATAAAAAATCTGTAGTTCTCTATAATGCTATTTCATAAACTACATTCTGTTAAACACTGGCTTAGGAAATATTAACAGATAGTACTCATGGTCAGAAAAGTTTGGGATGTAACCAATCTCTTCAAACCTTAATGGTTTACAATATTAGCATTTTCTCTTACAGTTCTTCAGGTTGACTGGGCTCAACTCAAGAGTGTCTATGAATTTCAGCCAGGTAACAGAGTTCCAGTCTCTTGAACTGTGAATTGCAATGGATGCCGAAAATGGCTCACTCTCACCTCCGGTAGATGATGTTGACTGTTGGCTAAAACTGAGTTGACACTACCAACTGGAGTGCCTACACATGATTTTAACATGTGATGTTTGCTTCTGACAATGTGGTAGCTGGATTTCAAGGGGGAAAACCCAAGAAAATGTTTTCCAAGAATCCTAAGTAAAAGCTGCAAGACTTCTTTATCTAGCCTCAGAAGTTCCATAAAACTTCTGATGTATTCACTTGGTCAGAAAGGTTATTAAGGCCAGCCTAGATTGAGAAGCAGGGGAAATAAACTCCCTCTTGTTAGAAAAAACAGCATTCTCACACAGGGAGGAAAGTAATTGTTGGAGGCCATCTTTTAAAGATTTCTTATAGGGTTACAATATTGTTGAACATAGTAAAGAGAACCTTGTGTAATGATGAACCAAATTATTTAATCTGGAAAATTCTTTTTCTCACACATAAATAGCCATCTCTGCAGCAGTAGTTTCAAAAGTGTGCTCTAGTCCAGTGCTATTCAATAGAAGTATAATACAAGACGTGTAATTTTAAATTTTCTAATACATTAAAAAAATAGGTAAAATTAATTTCATTGTATATTTTATTTAACCCAATATATCTAAAATATTATTTTAACATGTAGTCAATATAAAAATGATTAATGAGATTTTTATATGATTACTTATACCATGTCTTTGAAATCAAGTGGGTTTTACACTGAGTACATCACAAATGCTCAGCAGCCATAGGTGACTGTTCAGCACAGCGCTGCTCTAGACTGTAAACTCCTTGAAGTCAGGAACTATGTTCCCCTCACCCTCATATCTCTAACATAAATCTGCTTGATACATGGAAAGAATTTATATGTGTTTAATAACTAGCTTAAAGAATGTTCAAAGTCACAATTTTTTAAATACATCCCTCCCTAATCCTTCTTCCCTTTCTAAATTTAGACCTCTCTCGCCAATATTCCCATACCCACTGCCAGCCTTTGTTAAAGTAATACAGAATTTTCTAATCGATTATTTTTAATATTCTGTCTTTGCTTTTAGAAATAATTTATATATTTTATTAAGGTATTAATAGCAATATTTAGATAACTGGTTTCGTTGTTCAAAGCCAGTCATACATTTGTTCCTCCTTGTATTCAACAAGTAATTATCAAGATCCTGTTACTTGTCACATCATACTGGGTAGTAAAATAATGAGAAAAATCAAACATAATTTCTACCCTCTTACTATCATTTCTCTTTCATAAGGCCTTAATTTTGCTCTTTTTTTTTTCAGTCTTCTAGTATAACATGTAGAAAAAAGGTACTTGAAAAGAAGCATGTTCTTGAGCTTTACAATAATTGTCACAATCTTTCCGTTGATGCCAATTTGACTGGATATACGATTCTTATATGGCTACCTTGTTCTCTCAAAAATACGTAGATATTTCTCCATTATCATCAAACAGAAACTGCTACAGAGGAAAAATCTGATCCCACAATGATTGTTTTTTATTGGTATTTTTTTTCCTGACTAGTGCTTAGAATATTCCTTTCTTACATGTCAAAATGTTTTCAGGATGTCTCTTTAATTTTTCCTGACATAATAAATTCTTTTAATCTTTGCAAAGGCTCAAGTCTTTATTTTGAAAGTTATTTTCAGTGAGCATAAAATTCCAACTTATGGTTCTTTTTTGTTTGTTTGTTCTCAGCACTTTAAATATGTCATTTTATTGCTTTTTGATTTCCATTGTCACTGCAGAGAAGTAAGCTGTCAATATTATTGTTACTGTCTTGAGATAATGTATAGTTTTTCCTCTGGTTGCTTATAACATTTTCTCTTTACTTTTAGTTGAAAAAAATTTTACTATAATGTGCTTGGTGAGGTTTTACTGGGGGGTTTTTGTGGGGTTTTTTTAGGTATTTTCCTTTTGTATTTATTTTGCATTTATCCTACTTGGGGTTTGTTGAGTGCTTTGAATTTGTGAATTGGTATTTTTTTTTCTTTTTTCTTTTTTTTAAAGATGACCAGTAAGGAGATCCGTGGCCTTGGTGTTATCAGCACCGCACTCTCCCGAGTGAGCCACAAGCCGGCCCTGTGAATTGGTATTTTCTATCAGTGTTAGAAATTTTTTAGCCATTATCCCTTCAAATATTGCTTCTATCCATATCTCTTCTCTTTTTCTACCACTAAAATTATATGTATTTTAGACTTTTCAAGAATGTCTCTAATGTTTCTATTTATTTTGTGTTTAATTCTTTTTTTCCTTTGTGCTTACTTGTGGATATTTCCTATTAACCCATCTTCCATTTAACAAACTCTATGTTCTAACAAACTCTATGTTCTGTTATGTGCAATATTTTTTAAAATCATCCAATGAGTTCCTAATTTTAAGCATTATATTTTTAATTCTAGGAAGTCCTTTTGACACTCTTAGATTCCATCAACTGGTGATATTCTCCAATGGTCTATTATGAAGTTACCTTAAAAAGCTTGTGGAAAAATAAAATTAAAACATAATACTAAAATCTTTTTATGAAATTTTTGGAGTGCCCTAATACTATTTCTGTAATATATCAACATGATATTTTAAATTCTCACTATGTTATTATATTATCTGGATCCTCTGTGGGTCTGCTTCTAATATTTATTTTAATTATTTTTAAGTTGTCTTGCTTCTTTACATGTCTAATAAATTTTTATAGTATGTTGGACTTATTTATCAAAAAACTACACAAATTCCAGATAATAGTGTCTTTCACCAGAGATGATTTCACCTTTCCTCGGTTAGGTAGATAGAGTAAGGGTATATTGTCTGTACGACCCGTCTGTGCTTTTGATTTATAATCTGTTGGGTCTTTCTTTGTCTTTTCAGCTTCGAAAGGCTGTGGGAGATTTGGTTATGATTTTAGAGCTCTTCAGTTGAGTTTTTTTATCCTCCTTCCTTACTTATTTTCAAAATTAAACTATTTTGAAGGGAAGACCAGCCACAAGTTTATATAGATCTCTTCTTCCTATCAGGTCTTTGTTTCCTAAACACCAAGAAATTGAAGGAGATTTCATTCTGCTCTTTAGAATTTTTGGCCTAGCTCTTCAACCTCTTATACAGCTCAAAATTTGGCAAATTTTCCATTGGAAAAACTAACCATTTTAGGCCTCTTGTGTTTCTAATATGTCACTCAAGTCCCACTCACCTGCTGAAATCTTTATTGTTTTCTTTTTCTGTCAGAAGAAACTATTTGTCTGAGCCCAGCCTGATCCACAGCCCACATCTACCATAGGAAAGTGCCCAAAGGCGAAAATACACAATTGGTGATAATGAGAAATCCTCTTGAGAATTTTAACTTACCTAGGGCCCTTACAGATTTCTAATATCTTTAAAGATACAGGGTTTTATTCCATACAACTTATCCAGCCTTTTCTAGTTTTTGCAATGGATCTACTGACCTCCCATTACCTTATATATCTCCTCAAAATCAGAAATCAGTCTGTTGCATTTTAATTTCAGAAAGTTTTAAGATGTTCTGGCCATGTTTTGTAGAAGCCAAACATCTGTGCATCATAACCATCTCCTCATTCATCCAACATCTATGTATAAAGTACCTCTGAATGAGTCATTTCTTTGATTTTTCATGATTTCTATAATAAGTTATTTTCAGATCTAAGCACATTCTTTGAGTATTCATCATAATGATAACTTTGTCCTGTGTGGCAATTTTTTCCCACGGCCTCATGTTGATATCATGGGTTTGGTGTTTCTTTTTAACAAGGAAAAAGTAACCTGACACAGAATTTTCAGTAAAAAGACAATAAAGTCACTCTTTATTCTGCTCATCATGTATTAGGCTATTATAAAAAGATCACTGTTAGTCTTAAAGTAAACAGACATAGAAATAAATTCATAACCCATTTACATCGATCCATAGAAATTCATCTAGTTTGACTTTGCTGAACAAAAGTAAATCTCTGCCCTTACTCCTTGAATCTCTATCAGAACAGAAATAAATTGCTTCAGTATAACATGGCCTGCATGCCTTCCTTATGTAGGTTTAGTGCATGAATAACCACACCTTCGAGCATGTACAACAAACACACCTTTCATCCTCCACTCCCATCTACAGTGTTTTAATAGAAAATCACATATATCGGAATACCACATCCTACGGTGCACCATATCCAACTTCCTGCTATATTGTTTCCTAATAGATGGAGGCCCCAAAGGATGAAAGAATGTACTAACGAGACCTAGGAAGAGGATGGTCCCATTCTGCTTAAAAAACAGTACTGCACAGTAGGGGATTGATTGCCAATTTTCTAGTTGCTGCACAATCTTCAGCACAAACCTGGAAGTATATAGCAGGGAGAACTAAGCCTACTTCATAGCAGGCAGGCATTTTCTATTGCAAAATGGCAAAATGTGTCACAGTGTTGTATTTTACCTCAGATCCATCTGATTGATGGTCATTGTAATTTCTTCTCGGTCCAACACAAATTTTACTGTTAAATGCAGTTAATTTCAGATAAATTAGTCAGTTAATCAAAATCCCAATTCACTTTATGCAATGCAACTAAAATGAAAATGATGACTAGATAACAAAAGTAGTGATAAAGGTCAGTATTAGACACATACAAGCCACCATGGAGAGTTCAAATATCCCCTATCATTTTCTATTTTAAATAGAATCACTGATAGGGATAGGTAAAGTATAAAGACTATTTGGCAGTGATCTCACTGGTAGCTTTCTGAGTAATAGAAAAAAATAAAAGCTCTGCTTCTCCATACCACGTATTCTCTTCCTTTCCCTGGCAAGGTATAGCATATCTTTGGAGTAAATTCTTTGGATCCTCTTTTGAGAACTTCATCCTTTGCAACCCCTTAAGGCTGGTACAAAACAGCTATTAACTATCACCCAAGGAATGGTTACTTGTCCTGGGAAAGCCTAGAACAGCAGTTTCAACAGAAGGTGATTTTGCCCCTTAGGAGATATTTTACATACTGCAATGAGAACATCCCTGCCCAATAAAAAATTATCCATCCTAAAATATCAATGTACTGCACTTGAAAAACCCTATTCTACTATTACCAGAAAGAAGAACATAGAAAAAAGTAGGTGACACTGGTACTTATGCAAGTCAAAATACTAAGTACTCCATTTATGTTATTTCTAATTTCCTTTATCAAAATAACCCTGTCATTTAATTATTATCATCTTTATTTTATACATGCAGAAGATATTGTGGAACTAAACAGAGAGAGAGAAAGAGAGTAGATGATAGAGCAGTAAACATTATAAGTGACCCTACAAAATATATTAATATATTTTAAGTACCTGGGTTTTTTTTTTTTTTTCAGTGTTCAGGAGATGCCATGACAGCTCAAATACTGGATATTTTGCCCAACAGCTCACAAAGCCAAGATTTAGTCTAAGTCTGTCCCACTCGAAACCCCTCACCTTTCCATGGTGCCACTGTAATGCTAGTAATGGAAGTGCATATGACAGCATTTCATTCATCTGAGCCATTGGTGATGAGTTTTTCTACTGCTATCTTAATCTCAGGGGTCACTGGACCTGGAAAGTATCAGGCAGCATGCGTTAAAACATGTACAACTCTGTACAGTTTTAAAAAGTGTTTTTGATACATTACATTATCTCATCTTTAAAATAAACTTTGAAGTAAAGTTTTTGTATACCAGTGTACAGGTAAGAAAACTGAGGGTTACTAATGTAGGTGAGTGGAAATTCAAACGCAAATTTTTCTGATTTTTTCCATTAACTTTACCAAAACAGCCATTCTTGGCTTGGCTTTTCTCCAGTTCACTGTAAGTGCTTCTCAAACTTTTGAACATGGTAGTTTGGGCAAAGAAAGGTATGATTTGCTCATCATCCTGGGGCTTCAGCTGTCCCAAAACCTCCCTGGCCATAAGAGCTGAAAGGATCAATAATTTAGCACCACTGTAACTCACACTGATTACACTAATCGTGAAGATCCATGTAGCCTCACACGTAGGCTTTAGATTTCTCAATTTCCTCTATTGCTCACCAAAATGTAGTAGACAACCCTATTAATATCATGTCTATAAAAGCATGAATTTATATTCAAACTCAAAATGATTACTGTCTATACTGTTAGGGGTCTAAAAAGTGACTTTAAATAAGACTCTTTGTTCATGTAACCTTGCAGCTGGAAAGTGCTTATTTGCAGAAAGCCCCTAGAGTTGGTTTAGTGGTTAATCAGTTGTTTGCATCTTCAGCTTCTGTAACCCTGCAGCCTGCCTGTTTTGGAGAAGCTGCCTGCTCAAAGATCCTAGTCTGTGTGACTTTGCTTAGATACAGACAGGACCAATAAGAAAGCTTGCATGCCTGCTTAAAAAAAATTATAAAATCACAACCCCACGTGCACTCAGGGTCCCAGGATTTTGGAACATGAGTTCACCTGGGTCCTGCTAGCATAATAAACTTCCTGGTTCTCCAACCTTCAGAGTGTCTGCAGTTTTGCTTACCAAGTTCATTCCGCAATAATACAAACAAAATAATTTGGTGTTTTCTAATATTCTAAACATTACAGAAAAATTCATTCAAACACTACCCAAAATATTATAGAATGTAGATTTTAAAAATGGTTGCCTCTTAAGAGAACACAAATGGCTATGATCTTTCACGAATATTTTCTCTCCTGATCAACAGAAAACAGTGAGAAAAAGTGAATCATGTTCTTTTCTAGCTCACTGTTAATCCCTATCTTTACATGTTATTATAATTCACTTTTCTTAACAAAAACAACATTTGTAATGATATATTAGCTCAAATTTAGCATAATGTGTCAGGAAGTAGAAATATGAATCTCAGACCTAATAGCATGTCAGCATGAGTGAATTTCCTTCTGTGACTGTATCACTTTGGAGCCTTTTTTTTTTCTCCCATTAGAGTCTGGTCTCTTCAAATAACACTTCCCAACCCCCATTACACCATTATAAATAAGTTTTAAACCCTTTTGAATTAAATAATTTCACAGTTTCCTCTTGGCTAATCTTTTCCTCTAGCTAATCTAGAATTTCTGTGAAATATGAACAGATCAAATAATCACATGCATCCTGTTTCTTACTTGAATGTGATAATTGTTAACATCTTCTTGCAATATTTTCTACTACCATGAATATGATCACATCGATTCACCTTTTCAAAGATACTGAAAAAATTAACCATTTCTAGAAACAAAAAATGTTAAATACTCTAGTCTATTTGGTGAATTTTTGTTGAATTGTGACTGGAAGAGATGGTAGAATTTTAAAATATGGTATCGCATATTAGAATATGTTTAGTGGCTTTTTAATAGCTAGAAGCTCAATCTGATATGTTAAGAATATTTAGTAAATTAATAGTTTAGTCTCCTAGTGGAAGAAGGCATATTCTTGTGGAATTTCATAAAATAAGATGCCTGTCACATATGAATGAATTATCCAAAACTTACCCCAACAATTCAAATATTGTAATCTTATATACACACTCTTTCAAAACAAATACCTGATATTTGTACCTTGCACTTTTTGTTTTTTACATGGGAATCGAACAGAAAAAAAAATCTGTCATTGATCTTTCCATAACCAAAAAAGCTTAGGTCTATCCCAAAGTAAATTTTAATCTAGAAAGCATGTTTATAATTGCAATGCCTGCTTACACTTACACACATACACATACATATAAGACACAAATTCCTTTCTCTTCTTCTAAGCAGAGAAATGTGTTTAATAATTGAAAAAAAATTCAATAATAGTTTATGAATCATGACTTATAATTTGTGGAATAATAAGAGAAAACACATTCAAACATAAATCTGCTTAGGTGTCTCCTCTGCTTAAAGTCTTTTGTAATCCCCCCTCTGACTTTAGGATAAATACTAATCTCCTTGTTATGCATGATACCAGATGGCAGGTTTTAGGTTCTTGCTCAAAATGTTCAGGAGAATCTTTCGTGGGACCTAATGAAGTCCACAACATGGCGAGCACATGCTCATGGAAAGAAAAGGAAGCAGGTTAGACAGATGGAACACTCAAAAAATATGACTTTATTGTGAAGCAAAAGGACTCACAGAAGTGTGCACAGGTGACCTCACGAATGAGGACCACCCCATAGATCCCCAAGGAAAGGTTTTATGTATTGTTCTGAGACAGGGGTGTTTCTCTATCCTAAGGGGAGGTATTTTCACTGTGGGGGAGGATCTAGGGTAATTAAAGCCTAATAGGTTGACACAAGATTGCATCAGCTTCCTGTCATCAGTCCCTGAGTTTCTGAAGTTTCTGGTCATGCACAGTAGAGTCATTTTTCCCTTAACTTTGTCCTTTCTGGTCTAAAATCATGGGTGGAAGATCATACAACAGTCATCTGCATTTTTGTTCTTCCTAGTGCGCAGGTGAGGTAGTTTTTGTAATCTGCAAAGTTCTAGGTGTAGCATGCTGATTGGTAGGGTGGTTAAGCTGTCATCAGCTCATTATGGGTTCATTAAGTGCCAGGCAAGGAGGTGGTTAATGCCAATCCAGCCTGAATATTTATGAGCAGCCTCCCTGGTGTGTGTCCCTGTTCTATCCTACCTCAGGTGCCAAGGCCCTTAGTGATCAGACCTAAGCTTATTTCTCTTTCTCACCTTCCTCATCATGCCTTCTGATCCAGCCTGGTCTATCTGATGCTCCTTGAGCCCACACACCATGCCTATTGTTAATTCATGCCTTTGCCTAGAAATGTCTTTCCTGGACTTCTACATCAGATGAGCTCAAATACTTTTCCCAGTAAGAGTAATCAGCATTCGTGCCTTACTTTGTCCCTGTAGCCCTAGTTTGCCACTTGCTCATCTATGCTGCCTTCTGCACACCTCTCCCTCAGAGCACAAAAAATTTCTAAAGAATAGAAATTTTCAGGTTGTGGAAAAGAAGAATATTTTGGCCCCCAAATATATTTATTTGACATATTTCAAGATAGCTAATTCAGATAGACTGGAAAAACAAGATTGACTAGGAGGGTGTTGCTTTGTGGAAAGAAAATTACATTTGTAAATGCAAACACCAAGGCTTCCTCTGAGACTCCTTCCTTTGGCTACTGTATATTTTTTTCTGAGAGCAGCTATGAGATTACCTGAAGTATTTTCACTGGCATACAAGATGTCTCTACTTAACTTTAACTTTGGACTTCCTTCTTTCACCTGTGACAGCACCTCCTTCCAGAACTTCAGAGAAACCTGGTCTCAGGCCATTGTTCTGGGGCTTGTATCTCCCCCCACCTTCTTTCTCTCACAAACACTGGTTTATAAGATTTGTACCCCCATTAGAAATGGGGACATTTGGGACATTACTCTCTTGTGAGTCCCACATGTTTTGCCTTCTCCCAGCATATTAGATAATAAAATTTGTTATGCCTTTTCTTCATATTGATCTAAATTTGTCAGTGGTTTCTATTAATGAATCTTTATGTGTGAAGAAGTTTTCCTTCGGACCCCTACAGATCCTTCCCCGAAAAACATACAGAACCTTAGAATGTGCATTATGAGTGTAACCTTATACTCATTTCAACCTAAACTTATTTTCCCTAATAACCTCTACTTCTTCAGTTTATTTGTTTTTATCCTGTTGTATTATATGAATATATTTTTCAAATAAATATAGCTGTATTAACTTAAAAGCTGGCATCAGAATTCTTTTAGAGAAAATTGCCTTTATTAGGAAGCAAGTTTTTAAGCCTCATTGGGGAAAAAGGTAAGCCCCTGAAGGCATGTGTTGGCAGGCTTCAAGACAACAAAGAGATCATCAAATTGCTCTGCATTAACAATGACGAGAAATTCCAGGTAGAAATCAGAGAGGAAAAAAGGTGGTGAGCGGAAAGAGTATAGTAGATAGAAGGTTTCAGCTAGAATTTTGAATATTACAGGGAGATTTAGGAACAGAATTATTTTAAGATTAATATTAAGCTGATTTTCTAAATAAAATTCTGAGCCTCCCATCTTCCAAACATTGAATAAATAGTCTGCACCAAGGGACAGAATTCCACCTCTGGAATGTCTAGATTCATAGCAAGGACATTGGGAATAGTGTTGTAAAAGGATCCCTAAAGTGAGCCCAGTGTGGAGGTGGGAGTTTAGAGTCAGGGGTAACCATGAGAACATAGGAAACCCTTACATTTGCAAGAATGTTGTGCTAGGCACTGGCCACAATCTATGCAAAAGAAATTAACTCAATTCAAGCTATACTCTGAGGACAGTGAGACTCCACCTGATAGCTAGCATGGAAGAATATCAATCATAGTACCATTAGGATAACACTTTGTTTAAAAATGTTTAGCAGAAGAAGGCTCCAAATGATCATGCTAATTTGGGAAACGAGAGTAATTTTTATAAGACTTTAGCAGGAAGAGTTACATCATTTTCAAATAATTTCAAGAGAAGGGTAATGACAAATATGACTTAAAAATAAGAGGTTTAATTCTCCTTACTGAAAATAAAGGAAGAAATGGGTTCTGGTCAAGATAGCAGAATAGATGGTCCCCAGCATCACTCTCTCCCACAAAACAACCAATTTACAACTATTAAAAAGCAATGACAACCAAGCTGGGGCCACTAGAGCTCAGGGGAAAAGGAGGAGAGATCTACCAAGTTCATGAAGGCAGGGGAAGCCATGATGAGGGAAAGAAAGGATTGCTCCCACCATTTCGAATCCTGGCTACTTCCAAGCTGGAGCTGGTGAGCACATAGAGAAAGAGCTGGCAAAAGCCACAACTGTACCCTTCAGATGAAGTTGTTTGGATATGGCAGGGGAGAAGAGGGACATGCTGGCCCTGGCCCCAGGCCAGCAAGACCACTAACAGGGTTCCGTGGACCCACATAGGAGCAAGGAGCCACAACAACTGTAAAAAGGAGTCACTCAGCGGCCAGTGAGTCATTGCAAGGGACCAGCACAGCCTGTCCCATGGGAAGTCTTTGGAGTATGGGCAGTGGGGAGATGGGCCCACTGGGGGAACATTGGGCCACAGCATGGACAGCTGATCTGCCCCCTAGTTAGTGCAGGACCACTCAGTGGAGAATGGTCAGGAATGCAGATCTGCAGGGGATGCAGTTTGCTGAAAACACTCAGGCCCAGACCAGAGTTTCCACACAACCCAGGTATACTGGAACTCACAAGGCCTGGAAGTCAACCATCAAAACCTGAGCTATACAAATAGTCCTCCCCAGGGAATCAGCAGCAAAGCAGCAATTTAGCTCAACTACAGGATTCAAGTGCTGGTCCCCGCAGGAAGTTCCTCCAGTTTAGAAGTAAGCAAAGGACAACAAATTAGTTCCAGTGCAGGGTTTAAGAGGTGGGAACAGCAAATAATCCAACACAGAACTGCAAGAAAAAACAAAATACCCACAGATCAGAGACAAAGTTTGATATTAACTAGTAAGGGTCTAACACCACCAAAGAACACGTATAACACCTAGAAGGCCTGGAAGCCCCATGGTATCCCATGCCAAGGAGCAGGGAGGGCTGGGGGCCTCAGCCATGACCCCCGACACCCACAACCAGACCACTAAGGACCCACACCTGCTGTGGGAAGTGCCCTGGGCTACCAAACCAGGACAGTTGGGGGCCGAGGGCTTCAGTCGCACTTCCCTGACTTCTACATCCAGCTCAGCAAAGACAAGCCACCACTTGAAGCCCCCTTGTCTCACCTGCAGGATGAGGGAGATGCCACAGGCCTCAACCATGTCCCCTCTTCCTCCTTCTCCCACCCTATTTCCTATCCCCCTTCCCCTCTCCTCCTCCCTCAACTGCTCCACACATTTTAGAATGTAAAAAAATAATAGTATTAAAAAATAAACTTAAAAAATAAAAGAAAGAAAGAAAAGAAAGGAAGAGACTTTTCCCCACTCCCTTTTCTTAGATCATTCATTTTAGAAAACTTGTAAAAGTTCTTTCTCTGTTTCTTTGATATGTATGCAAATCTTTTCAGAAGCTAAATAAGCCTCTTGCAAGCTTTATGACCCAAGGACTTGGGTCATCTTAAGGACCTGGGATCCGTCTCTTTGAAGTGAAAACATCAATGGAGATAGCATACTTGCCTCCCAGTTTTTGTGGGAGGGTAGGAGCTTAACTCTAGCAAAGGTCTGGCTCCAAGTTGCAAAACTACCTCTTGTCATGAAGATATAAAGTTTATTTTTCCTTGTATAAAACCAAGTAACTAATACAAATGGTCAGCCCAATTACAAGGTGAATTTAGGATGAGCTATGTGTAGTAAATGGTGCTGTAAAGTATGCTCATTTGAGGACTTAATTGTTTATCTTGAGAATATGTATGCAATGATTTGTATGTGACTGACTATACAAAAGGGTAAGATTTCTTTCTGCCTTTGCAGTCTCTTAGAGAATTGACTGAGATGCCCATCACATTTCTCTTTAATGTTTATTCAATAATAAAACTTCATTCTCTACCACCTTCTTGGAAAGGTTTTCCAGGTTGGGAGAATATTTCGTTTTTAATTCTATTTCCCTAACCATCAAAAACCTGAGCTGTACAAAAAGCCTTCTCGAGGGAATCAGCAGCAAAGCAGCAATTTAGCTCAACTACAGGACTCAAGTGCTGGTCCCCACAGGAAGTTCCCCTATTTTAGAAGTAAGCAAAGGACAACAAATTAGTTCCAGTGCTGAGTTTAAGAGATGGCAACAGCAAATAATCCAAAACAAAACTGCAAGAAAAAACAAAATACCCACAGCCCAGAGACAACGTTTGATATTAACTAGTTGGTCAAAAGATAGTTCTTCCAAAAGGGAGGAATTTTTCTTGTGGATAGCAGACATTGGGCAATTTGCAGCCACTAGACAATTTGGATTTTATTGAAAGAGAGGAGGGAGGGGTTGCTACACAGTTAGGGACTAAAACCTTGTGGAAAAGAGGATAGGGAAGAAGAGCTGTGGGAGGGAGGATGCAGTTCTGTAACTTCACAAGCTTCTTTTTAAGTTTATATTCTTGGATTTATAGCTCTGAATCATTAAGCTGGTGAATACATAACTAGCACTCTTTGTAAAAAAAAAATCAAGCATATGGGAGATGAGATGTATAGTGAATGTTTTCTCAAAGACAAACAAAAATAATGGATGGGGATGAAAGACGTGAGGATCACAGTGAGAAATTCTTGTATCTTCAATGTCTATTACACTGGGTTACAGAAATTAGAAAACATAATTATTCATTGATTTGAATGCTCCCTATCCCACAAACACACTGACATCTCAGGTATTGTGTAATTCATATTTGTATCCTCAGTGTCTAGAATATACTACTATCTAATAGATTCTGAAATTAACAGCTGACAAACATTTGCCAAGTTCTAGGCCTCCACCACAAATTGATTTTAGAAGAGGTCTAGCTATTGTGCAATACGCTGGTTTAAAGCATAGCTTTTCTTACAGATACAGATAAACATTCATGTCTTTAATGACCTTATTTCTCAGCCCCTTTGTGGGAAAGAGTAACGGGGCTCACTAGAATCTACAGTCATCCCAAATCTGCTTTTGCAGTTTGGCTTTGTCTCTATGGTGGTTACATTTGGTTGGATGGTGGTTACATCTGGTTGGCTGGTGGTTTGGTTGGTTTGTTTTTTAACTTCTGTTCTTCTAATAACCTCTCTGTTCATTATCCTAACACCTTTTCACTATCAAACATTCCTTCATTGTGCACATATTCCATAGTTTTTTCAGTGACAGATCATTATGAAGATTCCTTCCTAAAAGACAAAGATGGTAAAAGGAAGAATAAAGAGAGTGAAAGAAATTAAAGGACATGGTTAAAAAAATAATCTCAACTAAAGTTATTTTAGCTAATTTGCTATTAGCATAATCAGTTCTTGCACCTTATTTGTATGTAGATCCTCTTGAGAGAAAATACTGCTTTCTAAATGCTCGCCATAGTATAAATGTGAAATTGTGATGAACCTAGTTGAAATTTTCCTTCTTTTATTCTTGTTAGATGCAGTTCTGTAACTTCACAAGCTTCTTTTCAAGTTTATGTTCTTGGATTTATAACTCTGAATCATTAAGTTGGTGAATACATAACTAGCACTCTTTGTTAAAAAAAAATCAAGCATATGGGAGATGAGATGTATAGTGAATGTTTTCCCAAGGACAAACAAAAATAATTAGACATGAAATCTTAGAGCTAGAGAAAAGCAGATAGAGTCTAAATCTCACATTTTGTGATTGGGAAATGGATGGTTCAAATATAATTTAAAACTGAAGGAATGGCATTTAAAAAATGGAGGAACATTTCTGAATTTTGCTCAAAAACTTAGGAAAGGAGGAGATTAAGAAAGGCTGGTGAGAAAAGCAGTGTAAGAAACCATTGGATTTTAAGGTCATGGTAAGCATAGAGGTAGAGTTGTAAATATGAAAACCATTTTATAGTACCAAGATCCCGAAGCTTTGAAGTACCTGCCAACTGCACAATTTCTTACTTACAGGACGATCAAGATGGCTTTGAAATTGTCTTCAGCTTGACTAAATTTTAGATAGGTTTCTTCCTGACTCAAGGCCCTTGATCTCTCTTTTCTTAGAGTATTTATGTTATGAAAACTTGCTGTTGTAAATTCTTCTGCTCCTTGGAGATACAAATCTTCTCCCAACCTCTTGCCTGTTTTGCAACCTAAAAGCTTTGAGAAATGACCCAGTTTCTCAAAGACCTGGGAGCCATCCCTTTGAAATGTAAACATCAAGAAAGATAAGTTTCTGTGGGAGGGTAGGAGACTAATTTCAATAAGCACCGATAAACAAAACAGATGGCCTAGTCACATTAACCAACCTCCCTTCTAGTCCAGTACTTTTCCTCCAGCTTACCCCAGCACTTAAAACTCTCCTGCTTTTTATTTGCATAGAGTTGAATTCAATCTCTCTCTCCTATGGCAGTAGTCCTAAATAAAGTCTTACTTGCCTGTTTAACTCATCCAGTGATTTTTTTCTTTGAAAAGGTCACTTCTGATCCTGCCATCCTAAACCCAACATTTATAAAACCAGTGATTAGTGTCTGAATTAAAGACATCCCTCCATAAACTGGCCAGTAGCCTAATGGAGCACCTGTCTTGAAGAATAGAGGACCTAACACTGGTTGGTGACTAAAAAAGCCAATCTGATCTCTTAAAGAATCTGAATGTGAGGCATGGCACCCACACACACTTACAAGCATACACACACACACACACACACACACACAAACACACGAGTTGGGAACAGTAGCAATTGAAAGAAGCTGAAAGATACATTTAAAATATATGATAATCAATACTAATAAAGTAGTAAAAGCCATGAGCACATACAAACTACAAAATCGAGTAGAGGAGAGGTGAAAAGAGTAGGAAAAGAGAAATAGGAGAAGGAAAGGAGAGAAAATGATTGAAATTGACGTGGTGGCAATAGGAGAATAAATCATGATAGAAGCAGAAAGAGATCCTGATATGCAAAAATAGTAAGTTAGCTAAGTAGTTATTGCTGTACTAAACTTGCTGTTGTGTCAAGGATGAAGTTTCCATTTTTCATGACAAACCAATAGATTGCTTGAACCATTTCTTACTCTTCTCTACTTTGTCTTCCTTCTTGACAAAACAGGCCTGTATTAGTCATTTCTGTTGCTTATCACAAAATACCTGGTACTAAGTGATTCGTAAGAAAATGAAATTTATTGCTTACAGTTTCAGAAGCTGGGAAGTCCAATGTCCAGGGAACACATCTGGTGAGGGTCTTCTTTGGTGGTGGCTTTACAGCATAGCAAGGGTCTCACTTGGAAGAAAAGGGTAGAGGAGCGAGAGAGAGAGAGACTATCACATGCTCTCCTTTTAAAGCCCTCAGAATCATGCCTATGGTCCTTACAATCTAATCACCTCTTCAAAACCCCACCTTTCAACTATCATAATAGCATGTCCCACCCTCAACAGTTACAGTGGGAATTAAGCTTCAGTGTGTTTGGGGAGCATCCAATCTACTGCATTCCACCCCTGGTCCCCTGAAACTCATGTCCTTTTCACATACAAATACATTCATTTCATCTTCATAGCCCCAAAGTCTTAACTTGTTTCAACTCAAAATGCCCAAAATTCAAAGTCCCATATGTGAAATCAAAACAAGTTATCTACTTCCAAGATACAATGGTGAGACAAACATAGGGTACCCATTCAAAAAGGGAGAAATAGGTCAGAAAAAAGGGGTAACTCAATCAAGTCTGAAACCCAGCAGGGTAGGTATCCAATATTAAAGCTGAAGAATCATGTACCCTGACTCCATGTTTGGTGTCCTCTGCACCCTGGTGTGGGGGTTGGGCCTCCAAGCCCTCAGGCAGCTCTACTCCTATGGCTTTCCTGATCTCAGGCCATACTTTATTTCTCACAGGCTGGTGTTGCATGCTGGTAGCTCTACAATTCTGGGGTCTCCATGGCAGTCCCACTCTCATGGCTCCATTAGACATGACCTTGGTGGGGCTTCTCTACTGCAACTCCATCCCCACATTTTCTCTTGGCACCACCCTAGTAAAGATATGTGGTGAACCTATCACTGCATCAGATCTCTTCCTGAGTTCCCAGGCTTTTCCATACATCCTTTGATATCAGGGTGGAGGCTCCCAAGCCTTCACAACTCTGGCATTTTGCAAGCCTGTAGACAACACCACATGGGCACCGCCAAGTCTTCCAGCTTGTAGTTTCCAAAGCTGCAGGTCCAACCACACCGGGGGCCAATTTAGCCACAGCTGGAGCAGCCAAAGCAGCTGGGGTGCTGGTGCTAGAAGCAGTTTCCCAAGGTGGCCCTGAGCAATGAGCCTGTGGAGGGTGCCTCAGGCTTGTTCCCCGAGACCATTCTGTCTCCTTAGGCCTCTGGGCCTGTAGTAGAAGATGAGGCCTCCATGATCTCTGAAATGCTTTCAAGTCTTTTTTCCCTTCTCTTCATAATCCCTTTCTTCTGTACTCATCTCATTAGTAGATGGTCGTGGGGCTGCACCATTGCATTTTTCTCCTGAAAATGCTCTCTGCTTCTCTGCCACACGGCCAGACTAAAAGTTTTCCAATTTTTTGCCCTCTGCTTTCTCTTGAACTATAAATTCTGGCTTTATGTTATGCCTTTTCTGCCATAACTTAGCAAAGGCTGTTGCAAGTAGCCATGCAACTTTCTGAATGCTTTGCTGCCTAGAAATTTCTTCTGCTAAATACGCTGGGTCAGCACCTTTAAGTTCCACGTTCCATAAAACTTTTGGGTCTGAGCAGAATACAGCCAATTTCGTTGCCAGTTCATAGCAAGGGTGATCTCTATTCCAGTGTCCAATAAGATGTCCTCAGTATGGCCTTTGCTGCCCATGTTTCTGTCGACATTCTGCTTATCACCTTTTAACCAGTCTGTAAGCAGTTCCAAACTTTCCCTGGCTTCCTTGTCTTCTAAACTCCCACTAGCAGCTAGGCTTCTTCTAGCCTGCTCCTTCAAATTCTTTCAGCCTTTCCTTGATCCCCGGTTCCAAAGCTGCTTCCACATTTTCAAGTATTTGTAACAGGCAACAGCCACTTGTCTGGTACCAGTTTCCTGTATTGGTACATTTCTGTTGCATATAACAAAATACCTGGAACTGGTGATTTGTAAGAAAATTAAATTTATTGCTTACAATTTCAGATGCTGTGAAGTCTGAAGTCCAGAGGATGCATCTGGTGAGGGTCTTCTTTGGTGGTGGCTTTACAGCATAGCTAGTGTTTCACACGGCAGAAAATGGTGAAGGAGAGAGAGAGATAGACTCTTATGTGCTCTCTTTTTAATATCCTCAGAACCATGCTCATGAACTAGGGCATGGGCCTTACAATCTAATCATCTCTTCAAAGCCACACCTTTTGATTACCATAATAGGATTTCCCTCCCTCAGTAGTTACAGTGGGGATTAAGTTTTGGTGAGGTTGGGGGGACATCCAATCTATGTGAAGCCCCCTCCCCTGAAGAACCTGAATGAGAACTCAAAAGTCACTAATTAGTATACCATAAGATCAAGATATTATGGAATTGTCTCAGTTTCAAATATTTTGCTCCATTGTCTTCTGTACTAGATACCTAGCAGATAATGTAAATGGATTCTTGGCTTAAAAAGTAGCCTTCTAACAAGGGATTGTAGATGATATTGTTGCAGAAAACAAAAGTTAAAGAACACTTACAAAGAAATAAAATAAATTTCTATCTCAATTATGATTGATTTAAATTTCTTCTTTTTTTCCTTTTACATAATATAATTTCTAGTAAAAACAAGTATAGGTTTCAAGAAAACTTGGAACTTAAGGATATAGCTTTCTCCTTCTTAGTACACATGACCCCATTGCATTGACACTCTCACCATCTCCATCACCTAAGGGTGAAGATGCTGATATAGTCCTTGAACACCCTATACTCAGCCCACAGGGTAACTATAATCAAATCGTCAATCTCAAGGTGAGTAAATAAGCATTTCCTCCTCTGCATCCTCCAGAGATGTAATTTTAACATTCTGCTGTAATTGTGACTAACTCCTTCACCAGCTCTTCTATCAGACTGGGAGATCTCAGAAGATCGGAATGATACTGATAGAGATTGGATGTGTTGTTGCCCCACAAAACTCATGTGGAAATTTAATCCCCAATGTGGCAGTGTTGGAAGCTGCTTGAGACATAGGGGCAGATCCCTCATGAATGGATTAGTGCTCTCCCTGGGGGGTGGGGTTAGTGAGTGAGTTCTGGCTCTATTAGTTCCTGCCAGAGCTGGTTGTTTAAAAGACGCTGGCACCTCCCTCCTCTCTCTCGCTTCCTCTCACCATGTGACCTGCTTGTACCCACCAGCTGCCTGCCGCTTTCTGCCAGAGTAGAAGAAACCTGAGGCCTGCGCCAGATGCAGATGTCCCAGAATCGTAAGCCAAATAAACCTCTGTTGTTTATAAATAACCCAGTCTCAGGCATTCTGTTACAATGACACAGAATGGACTATTACAGCACCACAGTTATCAGCACCACACCCTCCCGAGTGAGCCACAGGCCGGCCCGAGAATGGACTATTACAGATACTCTGTTTGTATTTTTACTATCAGCATCCAGTACCTTTCTTGAATTAATAAATGTTTGCTGACTCAATTAGTGAATCATAATTTTTCCAAATACAAGTGAAATTTGCTAAATTAGACCAGGATAAGGAAGTCTGTTTATCTAGTGTGTGTCTCTGGAAATTGGTAGTAGCTATCTGGGGAGGTGTGTTGAGAAGGACTGTGACTATAAATATAAATATATAAATAAGTAAATAAGCATATAAATACACACACCCCCACACATTCCCTGAAAAGATGACTATAATCAATTAGCAATAATTGCTATGACCCAGGAGAATAATACTGGCATGAGTGACACTTATTGACCATCTTGAGATGAGATGATGAAAAAGTATATGATATATTTAAATAACATTTTACTGTTATTTTTCAAAGACCCTTATTTAATTTAAAGCATTTGATTTCCACAGCAAGCTTGTTTCCTGTTTTACAGACGTAAAAGGAGAGTAGAACATTTAAGTCATTTTCCAAAGTTTATAGATTATAAGGTTAATAACTTGCTAATCTGGGACTCAAACCCAGCTTCTAATAACAACATCAAAATGCCAGGATATCCCCACTACTCCACCATTACTTTCTCCTCTATAACCTGTAACTACACTCAGTTCGTGTGCAAGCATTCCCAAGCAATATATGAATGCCTCCAGTTTAAGCATAAATTATATCAGGGAAACAGTGCCAACTGAATAATTTTACCAAAATGTATCTGGATGTGTCTATTGCAAACTCCAGTTGCATTTACAGTTACTAATTACTTATTCTTATACAACTTAATGCAAAATCCTGTATAGTCCAAGTAACTGGAGGTTATTTAAGTTTAATTTAGCAATAGAAATGTCCAGATAGTGATTGAACTTTGATGATAAAATGAAGATGAAATCCTCTCCTATTAACATTGTTTTGCCTGGAAATTCAAATTAGCCTTAATATGCAGACACCTTTTACACCTATGATCCAAGTATAATGTGGCTTAAAAAATATGTGAGGGGAAAGAATAAGACATGAGGTGCAAACTCAAGAAGGCTGGCCCAAGGCATTAGCCTTTCCAAAATTGTATTTGATATTATGTTGTTTTCTTGCTCTCTTTATTCACAGTTCTTTTCCCAGTTTATCTCTTCAGGGATTTAGAAGTGTATGATGAGCAGAGGGGCAGTTGCAAAGATTTCTGTAATCCCTTATAAGTTCACTAAGGCTTCGATGTTTGAAGATATATAACAATATGCTTTGCGGTGGGATAAGGGAGTTAGAGAGACAGAGCAGGTCTAGGGATAATGGTCAGGAAGGCTGTACATAGATGTGGGAAGACATCTCACTGTCTGTATTAAGTCCTGGTTCCCCCATGTACTAGCTATGTGACCATGGGCAAATAGTTTGCCCACAGGCCTCTGGTCTCAGTGCTCTCACCAAAAGTTGGGATAACATGGAGTTTCTGTGAAAATCAAATGAGTGAATCTATGCAAAATGCTTAGGAAAGTGCAGGCATATGCCAGCTACTCAGTAATTGTAAGCAACCGGTAATCAAAGTAGTCATGCTGGTCATAATTTTAATTGTTATTTTAATACAAATAGTGGGAATAGTAGCAGAAGTGGTATTAAGACAGTGTTATAAGGGAAAGAACATAAACTCCGGGGTCTAAATTCCTGGATTTAGAATCCAGCCCCTGCTGCTTATAAGCAATTCTCTTAACTTGCTGTTTCTTAGGGTCATCATTTCTAAAACTGATCTCATAATATTTAATTCAAAGTTCTTTGTGAAGATAGAGGCCCTGCATATCAAGGAATAATCTTTGTAAACTGAAAGAAAAAATTATATAAACATTGGTCACCCTATGCCCTCAGCAGTCAGCCTGTGAGATGTGGATGACTAAATCCCGCTGATTAAAATCTCCCTCATAGGTCTACTGCACATGTCTGCTATGGTCTGATTGCTGCGTCTTGCCAAAATTCACGTGTGTAAATCTAATCCCCAATATGTTGGTATGAAGAGGTGAGGCCTTTGGGAGATGAGTAGGTCATGAGGGTGGAGTCCTCCTGTATGGGGTCAGTGCCCATACAAAAGGGGCCTGGAGGAGCTCATTTGCCCCTTTGCACTTCCCTTCCACCATGTAAGGACACAGCAGCAAGGTGCCGTCTGTGAAGCAGAGAAGCCTCACCAAACACTGAGTCTGCTGGAGCCTTAATCTTGGACTTTGCAGCCTCTAGAACTATGAGCAATACATTTCTGTTGTTTATAAATTACCCAGTATTGTGTAATAGCAGCCCGAACGGGCTAAGACAATGTCTTTTTTCACCATTAGAGTTTATTTCTGTGGTTTATATAAATGCTTCTCAAGAAAAAAACATATAAAGCTAATATGTCAATTATACCATAGGGTAGGCCTAGATGTGTCACGGATTTATCACTCTTTTTCACTCTGACAACTAAGTAAGAGTAGATTTGAATGGTAGGTTAAAGGAAGAGGGCAGAGTCAGAAGAGAGAAATAGAGCATGAAATGCTGTTTTAGAAGGGAGTGGGTCATTGATCACATGACCAGAGAGCATTAGACTTAGAGAAAGAAGACATTGGTAGCATCAAAAACCAATGACAGATTTCACTCATAAAAACACAATTCAATTAAGTTAGACCTAGCTTGAACACAAAGGTTTTTCATCATTTTATTATTTATGAAAACTCTAAAGAATATATTATTGGCCAACATATTTTGCTCAGTTTAAGTTTGATGTGAAAGCCATTTTTTAAAAAGAGCTCATTTTCTTCACTTATGTTACTTAGGTTACTTGCCAGCTTGCTAATTCATTCATGTTAACTATAGACACCACATGTACATTTTCATTTTTTTAAACCTCTATGAGGAAAAAAACCTCTTCTAAAATATTTGGTGTTTTTCCCCAAATATTCTGTGATAAAGTGTACACAATTCTAATGTTTTACAGTCCCTGAAACTCACTTTATAAAAGTAGAGAACAACATTCTGGCTTGTAGAAATCTCTGCAATGACACTTCCATCCTGAAGAAGCAGAGATCAGTGAGAGAGGCCACCTTTCAAAGGGTCTCAGTAAAATAGACTATGTCTCCTTTAACAGCAGATAGTAGCTTTTGCTTATTTAACATGGAAATGAACAGTCTCAGGACAGTCTCAAAACCACCTGCATGAGCCACAGAAATTACACTAGTGTTCCCAATCTCGTTTCAAATGTCACTGACAATTGCCTTAACTTACCTTTTTCTGCTTTGAAACCAAAAACTCTAGCTTCTGTTTTCCATTCTATGTATACATATCTAGACTTCCTTGTGAAAAGCAACTTTACTTTATCTATAGCCTTTTGAAATACTCTATGGTAATGTCAAATCACACACAAAATCGTAAATTGTCCGTGATTCTAAATTATGTCCTGTAGCATTCTTAATTAATGCACTAATTTAATGTGCTTCTTTTTAGTTTTTCTCTACTTAGTCCCAGCAAAGCTACAGAGAGGACTTTGGGAAGATTAAGAATCAATACTTTAAGTAGTAACCAGACAGAGGAATGACATATAAAGGTAAAAGGAATGCAGATAAGAAATAAAAAACACAGATTTAAGCAAACCTTAGTCCGTAAAAATATTTACTACAAGGTTATGAATGATTTGGGTGGCTCTTTAATTCACCCCATATTGTACTCGGCAGAATGTCCTGGCTCAAATAGCATTTCATATGTACTTATTGACGATGACACACAGACATGACTTTTAATAATACCAGAGCAGGAAACCCAAAGCGCCAAGTTTTATTAAACATTTTTCAATGCTTTTTCTCCCAAATTACCCAGTTATTTAGAATAGCAGAACATTACAGTTTCCCATTTATGTTTTAGACTGAAATTCTATTTTTTAATATTCTCATCACCCATCTCCAGACAAGTTTTGTTAGGATCTAGGATGCTCATGAATGGAGCTGGGTCGTGCTCATCTTTGAAAGGTTCTATTTGCAAGTACTTTCTCACTGAAAAGCTAAAAATCTCCTACAAAAATAATCTTCTCTGAGGTTTAAGAATACAAAAACGTTTCTGATGTGCTACAATAAACCATTGAAACTAAACTTTAAAATGAATAACAATGTTCCTGAGAGGTAACTCCCTGTAAAGGAATAATGACCGGCCTGGCTGACACACTAAGACCTAGGTGTGTTTGGGAAAGACAACTGGGCTCTGGCAGGACTTTTGCTGACAGAGGAATCCATGCTGACCCAGTCCCCCTGGCACCTTCTGCATGTCTTGGGGAAATGCCAAAGGGCAAAACCCCCAAAGAGAGAGAACACCACTGCTGGCCCTGAAGGATGGGGCTGTATACCCCTTGACTCAGTGAATGCAGGATCATTCTCTTTTTTACCTCATAAATCTGGGAATGTGGCTAGCAGCAACAGACACAGAGCTCTGGTTTTCCTGGTAGTGTCAGAGCCCTGGCTCCTCCATGGGCACAGTGATCTCTCAGGTGAATGAAGGCCACTTGTTTGCAGCAGCTCGGCCTCTGACCACCGAAGTGGTTGGTGAGTTCCATCTCAAGTGCTGAGTATCTTTGGGGTTTGAAGAAAATATCTGAGGAAGTAAACCAGAGAAAAGAGTGGATTTTTTTGCTAGTTAATAGGTAGAGGCTTAGAGCATTGAGACCTAGAATAAAATGTAAGCACGACCTTATATAACATTGAGCTGTCTAACTGGTGTATGTAAGTTTTTCCTCTCCATAATACAATACGTAAGAACTCTAGAGATTATCTAGGATAAAAACAAACTAACAAATAAAGCTAATGATGATATATAGTTTTATTAAGAATTACAGTCAAAACACCAACTCAGTGGTACACGTATAAAGTGCCAGTTTTACACTTGCAGTAGTTTTTCTGCCAAGTGTCTGTGAGCTAGTTTAATGCAGCGTATTACATCAGAGTTTTCCCAGCCAAGCTTCGTGCAGAGGAGGCACACATCCCTCAAGCTGAATACTGATCTCCAAGGGATGTTTGTTTTCTCTCTTCTGAGACTCCTCCACCTGTCTCCTCAGCTGATGCCAAAGCCCTGATTCTCACATTGAACAGTCTTGACATTTCTAAAGGATGGACTCATCTCTTTGCTTATGATCACCACATTTTCTCCTCCTCTTCCCTATAATCCAGGAGTTGTGTCCCTTAGACAGCCTGTAGAGCAGTCACTTCAAGCTTTCATCTTTCTCCAACCAATCCATCAACCCCTTGTCCAATGGCACTTCTCCTAATTGCATCATGTTCGGTGGATTTTTTTTTTTTTACTTCCCAGTTTTAAAGGATATAAATTAGGAAGGTGAAAAAAGATTTTTGCATTTTAAAATAAGTGAAAGGTTTCTACTAATCTACTCTTCAGATATTTATATCTGTATTCTATCTTTTCCATGTTTATAATCAGAAATGTTACAAAAACTTTCCTGATTTTATCATTATTTTGGCAAAATAATTACACATGAATTAAAAGCATGTAAAACCTTATCAATTTTTCTTCAGTGTTGTATAGGGTTATTTTTCCTAAGGTATGAATAAATTACAGCTTTTGGGAAAGATTTAAAGAAAAAAGACAACCAAGATATCTATAAACAAATATACCCCATGAACCTCTTAAACAGGAAATATAATCATGTAGCAAAAGAAGTAAAAGTATTATGAATTATGAGTAGTGATGGGGTAGTGTTTTTCACAGGTCTCAGTTGAAGTTATTATGGGCTCACCCCAACCTCAAGCCAGAGTACTCATTAACTCACAAAATCCTATTATCCTCACATGCCAATCCCCACCAAAGCCCAGAGAGAAATGACAAGTGGCCTTTAGCCGAAGGAGACTGAATGAAGATTTGAAGAGAACGAAGTTATCTTACTTCAAGTTGATAAAGACTTCACACCTTAAAATATGAATTGTATATAAAATTATAGACAGAGAACATGCAAATTATTTGCACCTTGGACAACAAGTCTGACACGGGGAAATGATCACATCGGTGTGGTAAGCAGACTTGTTTGTGACAGAAAAGAGGATTAGAAAACAACCAAACTTCATATTATATGTGGAAGGATGAGGATAGAAACATTTAACATATGTAGTCTAAACTAAACCTATTTCCAATTTTCAAGGTAGGAAAGTATATACCTAATTGCTATTGCAAACACACCCAAAAAGCAGTGGTTTAAATAAAATAGAAGTTTATTTCTTTACTCGTTCAAGACTGGTGGACAGGCTCCATCTCCTGGGCGTTATCATCATCTGCATGGTAGAAGGGAATTTTCAGCCACACGAATGAATGAGAAAGAAAAAGAAAGAATTTTTTAAAACATCTTAAAGCCCAGTCCAAAGGGCTTTTCACTTCTGCTCATATTCCACTGGAAGAAGTAAAGAGTAAAATTTGGTAATAGTTAGCAGGACTGGATTTTATAGGAGGACTCTTCATAAATAAAAATACATGTTATTTCTGGTTTAAGAGAGATGGATGGTTGAATGAATGGTTGTATGGATGATTGCCTTCTATTAATGGTTTTATAAATACTATGTACTTCATTTGATTTGGTTGGTGCAATTACTCTTAACTAGCCTTTTTTCATTGACATGTACTTAAAGGCCAGACTCTCAACTGCTTTAGTGTTCCTGATCCAGTCACTTTCACATTTCCCTATTAATAAGATATTGAAAATGTGAGAGGGTGTTTAATGACAACCATCTGAGGATTTCCTGATCTGGGAAGAGGAGGGAATATACCATTAATCTTATGGCAATCTATCCAAAAGTGGAATTCAAAGAGTGTGTTTAACCTGAATTTTTTTAACTAGATTATTTGCGAATCATAGACTCCAACTACCACTCTTTTGATTTCCCATCACATTGATCTCAGCAACATACAAATAAAGAGAATAGGATATTCTCAAAAATAGAAGGATTTCAAAACTCTGCTGAGCTGTGAGCAGTGCCCGTCTTTAGAAAGTTACATAGAAACCGGTTTCAAGATGGCGGCGGCTGCGGCGGCTGGCGCGGAGTACCTGAGGTGAAAAAGGTGGCCACTGGGCCTCAGGCAGCCGGGAAACCTGTGGACCTTCCTCTCGCCATCTCTTAAGGGAGGACTGCTGCTGCTGACCGGTCGTGGGGGGTGACCGCCACTTTGCCCCCCGGCAGGAGAGGCTGCCTCATTTACAGGCAACAGCTTTGAAGTGTGGAGCAGGAAAAGAACTGTTTCTTAGCTGCAAAAGCGAGTCTCGAAACAGGGAACACGGCGCCAGGGCTGCTGTGGATGCAGCCAGGATCCC